>NC_044978.1:5440452-5551815 GCF_008728515.1 Papio anubis
AGACTCCAGACCCTAAGGGCGGGAAAGAGACAGGGCTTTCCTAAGTCTTGAGCCCAGTTGTATGCCTGGATCCCCAGTCTGGGCCCTGCAAGAAACAATCAAAGATCCTAGCAAAAATGTTATACTGTTTCAATTCATGTTTAAGAATGCCGGCATAGGTAGTGGCATTTATCTCTGGGTTTTTAATTGACAACCGGGAGCAGCGAGTCAATATTGAAGGGCCCTATTCAGGAATGAATCCACACTCCAGGGATGGTCTGTTGGAATTCGAAAGACTATTAAGAAGCTCCACCTTCGGGAGGCCGAGGCGGGCGGATCACAAGGTCAGGAGATCGAGACCATCCTGGCTAACATGGTGAAACCCCGTCTTTACTAAAACTACGAAAAATCAGCCGGGTGTGGTGGCACACGCCTGTAGTCCCAGCTACTCGGGAGGCTGAGGCAGGAGAATCGCTTGAACCTGGGAGGCGGAGGTTGCAGTGAGCCGAGATCATATCACTGCACTCCAGCCTGGGTGACAGAGCCAGACTCCGTCTCAAAAAATAAAAAAATAAAAAATAAAAAAAAGAAGAAGCTCCTACTCTAGAGTCAGCAGTAAGAACTTCCTCTATCCTCAATGAACACCAACAGCTTTGCTATCTGGCATGATGGATTTTGGAAGTCATTTTCATTGGTGAAGTAAGAGTTGTTCAATATATTGTGGGCTGAATGGAAGCACCGTATCAGGTTGCATCTCCTTGCACAAACAGGGTGTTATGACCTAGAAAGCCTACTGGGTAATGTATGCCCTTCCCAATGTTGTCTCTGGTTTGGGATTTGAATCAGGACTTGTATCCACAGCTCCTAGGAAGGCTCCTGCACCTGACCCTGACTAGACATGAAACTAAGTCATGCTGTTCGAACACTGTCACATCTGCCTTCAGTGAACCTGTTATGCAAGGCACCTGTCAGTGCGCCAGCAGAACAAAGCACCAGTACTTGGTTGAGTTTACAGAACTGGTTGTACCACGTTTTTGAGCCTGCTGGCTTCTAAATGTTTATGTTATGGCTGAATTCAGTCTGAGACTTGCTTTCATTGTAACGTACTGCCTGGTAATGAAGCTAAGGAGACCTGTAGCCCTCACCTGCCTCTATTATGGGCCCACAGACATGTGTTTGTGTTTCTCAGCTTAGGCAGGTTTCAGAAGCCCCGAGGCAGGAGGAAAGCATGGTTAAGCACTCTTGTTGTAGCAGAAATGTTGCTTACTCTCTTTCTATGCCCCTTTGTATTTCTGCGTATTGGTTCTTCCCCACTAATAATAAACCGCCTCAGTTCTTTTCTTAGAAGGATGTTGAACACGAAGATATGGCATTGAGCGAGGGATGAATTAAAAGGGAGCTCCCTGGAACTCCAGGAACTGTTTTCAAAATGTGCCTGTTTGTGTTTATATGGTAATGTTTGGCTGAATCCATTTCACCTTTTGAGTAACACTTAAGGCAAAGCTGAAATTCTTGGAGTCAACAAAACCCCCAAGGCTACAATTTCTACCCAGCCTGAGTGCAGACTGTTTTTCTTTAGTTTCAAAAAGCATGGAAAGCCTCCTGCATTCCAGCTTATTTTTGCACTGAGGCTGGTATTTCATGTGTTTGTTCTTTCACTTTCTTTAAGCACCACAGCCCAGAGTTGCGTGAGTACTGCTTTCTTTCTGCTCCCAGTCTCACATCTTCTTTTTTTTTTTTTTTTGAGACAGAGTTTTGCTCTTGTCACCCAGGCTAGAGTGCAGTGGTGTAATCTTGGCTTACTGCAACCTCCACCTCCTGCGTTCAAGTGATTCTCCTGCCTCAGCCTCCTGAGTAGCCGGGATTACAGGCATGTACCACCAGGCCCGGCTAATTTTTGCATTTTTAGCAGAGATGGGGTTTCACCATGTTGGTCAAGCTGGTCTCAAACTCCTGACTTCAGGTGATCTGCCTGCCTCAGCCTCCTAAAGTGTTGGGATTACGGGTATGAGCCACCGCGCCCAGCCCCAGTCTCTCATCTTTGTACCACACATATAACTTTGGTTTTGTAAGTAAGAAAATGCTTACTCCTTGCTGTTAACTACACTGTGAGATTCCTTTTGAGAACCCCACAAATAAAGTCAATAAAACCATCAGGAATCCTTAGACTCATTAAAATTCCAGACCCTGTAAAAACAATATTTCCTGTTGAATCTTAACATGAACAAAGTGATCAACCGAGAGTCAAACGTGACTGTGGGATGAGTGAGTTTGGACATTAACCACATGATGTGTGGAGGAGGCACATCTCTTGTTGACACTTGCTTGTCCATGCGACACTGCTGCTTTCCTGACACGCACTCATGAATACCACGTGTGTGTGTGTCATGGCAAGTGCACACCACCAAGCAGGCGCGGGGACTGACCTGGCCGGGTCGCTGCAGTGAAAGGTCATGCGGAAAAAGCTACCATTCATTTAATTTTTTTCACTTCTCACCTTGAACTCAGCTTTGTGACCACTCTGTGAAAACAAAACCAACACAGATATTCTGCCACGGAATTGCCATGTGTTAAAAGATTCCACAGAGCTGTTACTGGACAGCAAACAGTGTTTTCAGAAAGGGCCTTTGCTCCCTGTAAGTAGCAAAATGAACATTCCCTTAGGAGGGCAGGTCCCTTTCCTCGAAAGGCCAGAGGATGGGAATGGGGAAGGGGGTTGATTGTCTGACTGGGATTTATGGCAGTGGAGTGCAGCCAAGTTGTGTTAATAAAGGCCTTATTCTTCCTCAGGTCACAGTGGTACTACTGGGAGAGCCAAGCGGTTCTCTGGATGCACTAAACTACAGGGATCCTTCTTTTGTACACGCTTGAATATTTATCATTAGGTTTGATGTAGTGGAAAGACTCATGGATTTGGAACCGGAAACTCTGAACGAGAAGACACTTGTACGGGAGGAAATGTATGTTCCTCGCCCATCCCAGGTTCAGGGCTGAGGCCCATACAAGAAAAGACAGATTAAGAAGAGAAAAGTATACACATTTAGTTAATCTAAGTTCTACTTGACACGGGGGCCTTCATAAGGAAATGAAGACCCAGAGAAACAGTTCAACCTGGCTTCTTTTGTATAGCAGGTGTGATGAGGAGTGGCCAGGTGTGCGGAAACGTGATTGGGGGAAGAGTGTAATCTGATGGTAATAAACTGGGGGAAACTGAGCAAGGCCCCTTTGTTCAGCATCTTCTCTCTCTTCAGAAATAAGGATGTTCCCTTTCTCCGGGTCTGAGGAGGGCACTGCCCACAGGAGGGTCCAAGCCTGGGTTTGGTAAACAGTTTTCAATTCGATGACTGTTAATCATTCATTTATCTGCATGTTCAATGACATCAGCACTTGCTGTGTTCTTCCTATGTGCTGGTCACCGGGTTTTATAGATGAACAAAATGAAGCTCAGAGGATAATCACTTCTCCAGTGGCAGCTGCTAAGAAGCAAAGCTGGGATTTGACCTTCTGCTTCAGGAGAAGGTCAGAAAATCCTTCCTAGGTTTTATGACCTGATTCAGGAGGAAAGGTGAGGGGAAAGGTGAGAGGGAGCTTCTTGCACGTGCCATCTCTCAGATTCTTTCAGCTTAAGATATTCAGTGTGTCAAGGTACCACAGTTTGGGGTAGCATGTCCTGAACCCTGTTGTTACTTAACCATTCTGAACCTAGAGCTATCTTTTGTAAAATGCAGATAATATCTCACACCTTACAGGACAGTTTAATCAGAGGAATAAATAAAAGTGCCTATGCAGGTACCTGGAGCATAGTACATGCTCAATAAATGTTTTTGCTCTCAATCTAATTTTAAAATTAATTATATCGGTATAATCCTTGCATGGCTCTTATTTAATTTTTATGTTTGACTCCCCAAGGAAGTTGTAAATACATCCTTGAGGGAAGGGACCTTAGATTGTCTTTTTTTGAAAAGTCAACAGCGGTAAGTGAAACAAATCACTGTACGTTGAATTTTTTTGTCAAATGAGTGTCACTGTTTTCTAAAAGTACTTAAAAAACACTGGTATTATGCAACTTCCTCCTAGCTCTGGAGACATCCTGGAGGTTACCCTTATGACTCAACTAAGAAAGCCCCTCAGGACTGAGGAGGGGACAATCGGGATGTAGTTGGAAATTGAGAGGGTGATGGAGAAATCCACTCTGTGTACTGTTCTCTAGGAACAGCCGGGGCACACATGCTGCTCTTGTTCATCACCTCGTCAGCCATGAGGCTGCCCCTTTGCTCTTGCTTTTAATACACTAGCACCTGTGCAGGAAAACAGAAGAAAAGAACACACATTCTTCAGGCGTTTGTGATTCCTCCTGTGTTCATTCGAGTGAACTAGAGAACCAGAGCTGGGAAAACCCCTGTGGCTATGCATGCAAAGGCACGCACACAGGTGACTCCTGTCTGGGTACTAGCTGGAACAACAAACACAATGTTATACGTTCTCTGAGGTCCACGTGGTTGAACTTGAGTCTGAGAAAGCATCTTGTCTGATGGGTTCACCCAGAAGCATCTCAGGTCAGGACAGAAAAATCCTGACATCAGGAGCATCCATGATGCTTTGCCCTGACCACTGGTCACCCTGAGTGTGGTGGAAACTAGATTTACTCTGGCTATTGAGGCATGGTTTTTCTCCTGCTCTCTTTAATAGACCTTCCTTCTTTCACTAAAAATGAGGTTGAGAAAGTACGCTGAGGCTTAAATATTTCAACAAGACAGAGCGTCCAAAGCCAGGAGCTTCCCAGTATTTCTGAAGCTCTTTCCGCTTTTCCAGAATCAACCCCCTTTTCCTATTTACTGTCATCCGTTCAAACATAATGCTCTGTCAACACCACTGTTTCTGTTTTGAATCTTCCAAGCCTGGGTTTGGTAAACAGTTTTCAATTCGATGACTGTTAATCATTCATTTCTCTGCATGTTCAATGACATCAGCACTTGCTGAGTTCTTCCTATGTGCTGGTCACTGGGTTTTATAGATGAACAAAATGAAGCTCAGAGGATAATCACTTCTCCAATGGCAGCTGCTAAGAAGCAGAGCTGGGATTTGAAAGAAACTACTGAGACTTTAAGTCCCATGCATTTTATTCAATACACCTAATTTCAACATCTAGCAAAAATAGAAAACTGATGATAACCTACCTGTAATTATGGATCCTTTCACTCTTTTTTATTTTAATTTTTTTTGAGGCAGTCTTTCTCTGTGGCCCAGGCTGGATTGCAGTGGTATGATTTCGGCTTACTGCAACATTTGCCTCCTGGGTTCGAGCAATTCTCCTGCCTCAGCCTCCTGAGTACTGGGACTACATGCATGTGCTACCACGCCCAACTAATTTTTGTATTTTTAGTAGAGATGGGGTTTTGCCATTCTGGCCAGGCTGGTCTCAAACTCCTGACCTTAGGTGATCTGCCTGCCTTGGTCTCCCAAAGTGCTGGGATTACAGGAGTGAGCCACCGCACCTGGCCTATCCTTTCACTCTTAAAGGAACTTTTCCAGCTATTCCACCCAATTGGCTGCCAGCATTACCTTCCTAAATAACTTTGTCTTTATCATCTCTAGGTCAATATACCATCAGTGCAGGAGAAAAAAAATAGGTTTGAGATTAGAGATTGGGAATATTGGTTCATAGGCCAATTCTTAATTACAAGATCTCCTATATTTTTAATCATACTTGTAGGGGAGGAAAACATTTGTTCTCTACTCTCCTATATTCAGTGGTTGGGGGTGCTGTGAATTAAATTCGCACAAGACAGACAAACAAGAGAGAAAAACAGGTATAATTATGTCTGCTAGCACAGGAATTCACAATGAAATGTGACTCGAAGAGGCAGTTAGAATTTGGAGCTTATATACCATCTTAGACTGGACAAAGGCAAGGGGATTTTGGGCTTCTGAGATGAGAGGTAAGTTATGGGAAGGCAAAGGGATATAATGTGTAATAAACAAGTGTTGTTTAATAATGTTTGTTAAGCAGATAAGAGTCGCCTCAGGTGCTAAAAGTTGACTCTGGAGTATTTCTCTTCCTGGTATAGGAAAGGGAGACACCCTTACAAATGGAAATTTATGTCCTGTTTTTAGACAGAATAGGGGATGCCTGACAGCTAATTGCCTTCAGCTCAAAACAATTCGTATGCCAAAGTGGCATATTTTGGGGTGGCACGTTCTAGTTCCCATCATACCCAAGACACATGAATCTGAAGCCCTAGTTATTTGTTTTAGTACACATTACTTCCATTGTTATTTAGCTCTTTTCCAAGGCTATAAGCAACTTAAGGAGAAGAGAAGTGGCTTCTTTAGTTTTGTGTCTGTGGCATTCCCTCTTAAAAGCTACTGTTTATTTGGCACCCATGATATCTCATGTGCTTTATGTACATTACCCCCGGAACACTTCCAGGTATTATAAAAATCTCCATTTCACAGATGAAGACATTTAGCCTCAGAGAGATTAATTGGTTTACTGAAAACATTCTGCAAATATGTAGCAGAGGACTCAGGATTTGTTCCTAGATTTTTGTATTAGTCAGGGTCTTCCAGAGAAACAGAACGAATAGAATGTATATTTAGGTATATAGAGAGATTTATTTTAAGGAATTGGCTCACGTGATTATGGAGGCTGGCAAGTCCAACATCTGCAGGGTGAACCAGCAGACTGAAGACTCAGGGTGGAGCCAATCCTGCAGTCCAAGTCTGAAGGCTGTCTGCTCCCAAAGTCCCTCTTGCTTGGGAGGTCAGTCTTTTGTTCTATACAGGCCTTTGTGAACCCCCAACATTTGAGACAGGTCTAAATTAATTTTTAGAAAGTTTATTTTGCTACAAAAATTAGTCAGGCATGGTGGCTGCTGCCTGTAATCCCAGCTACTCAGGAGGCTGAAACAGGAGAATCACTTGAACCTGGGAGGCGTAGGTTGCAGTGAGCTGAGATCGCGCCATTGCACTCCAGGTTGGGCAACAGAGTGAGACTCCATCTCAATCAAGCAATCAATAAAATAAAGTTTATTTGGCCAAGGTTGAGAAGGCATGCCCATGACACAGCCTCAGGAGCTCCTGATGACATATGCCCAAGGTGGTCAGAGCACAGCTTGTTTTTATACATTTTAGGGGGACATGAGACATCAATCAACATATGTAAAATGACCATTGGTTCAATTCGGAAAGGCGGGACAACTCGGAGCAGGGAGGGGGCTTCCGTGTCACAGGTAGGTGAGAGACAAATGGTTCCATTCTTTTGAGTTTCTGATTAGCCTTTCCAAAGGAAGCAGTCGGATCTGCATTTATCTAAGTGAGCAGAGGGATGACTTTGAATAGAATGGGAGGGAGGTTTGCCCTAAGCAGTTCCCGGCTTGAATTTTCCCTTTAGCTTAGTGATTTTGAGGGCCCACAATATTTTCCTTTCACACCTTCAGCTGATTAGATGGGGCCCACCACATGGGAGAGGGCAATCTGCTTTACTTCAAGTCCCTCAGTTTAAAGGTTAATCTCATCCAAAAGACCCTCACAGAAACATCCAGATTCATGTTAAGCCACATATCGGGACACTGGCCCAGCCAAGTTGACAGAAAATTAACCATCAACATTTTCTGGTAGGATATTTCACACTCACTTCTTTTTATCACATTAAGGTTCTTCTCAACATAGGTTAGTTGGTGACCTTGAGTCAAGTTCAAGCCACGCATGCTCACCGGGAGCAAAAGCCCCCACCCCATCTTACATGAAACGTGTAATCACCAATTTCAGGTCTTTGTTTACAAATAAAATTTCTTTCTTTTTTTTTTTTTTTGAGATGGAGTCTTGCTCAGTCACCCAGGCTGGAGTGCAGTGGCCCGATCTCGGCGCACTGCAATCTCTGCCTCCTGGGTTCACGCTATTCTCCTGTCTCAGCCTCCCGAGTAGCTGGGACTACAGGCGCCCACCACGCCCGGCTAATTTTTTTTGCATTTTTAGTAGAGACAGGGTTTCACCGTGGTAGCCAGGCTGGTCTCGATCTCCTGATCTCATGATCTGCCCGCCTCGGCTTCCCAAAGTGCTGGCATTACAGGCGTGAGTGGGTGTTTTTAAAGAGTAGAGACCTTCTCAGAGGATCCTGTCTTTGGAGCCAGCTTTAGGGACCTCTTGATTCGTTCTGGAAGACAATCTAATACAAGGAAGTAGAAGAGATGGGAAGAGAGATTAGGTTTTTATATTTAAGCAAAGCCATTTTATTCTTACTTTCTGAAATGAGAGAAAAGGGAAATATAGATAGATTGATCATGGGTCAGTAATTGATAGTACATGTAATTAAGTTTTCCTAAAGTTGCAGTTATATTTTTAGCCGGCTTTAGATAGCAATTTTGTTTTCAAGATATTTATTTATTTTTTATTAAAACCAAAAGCAAAGGCTTTAAGAAAGCTCATCTCCCAGAATGTGTTTCTGTGAGTCTGGAAGCTTTTCTTGGTGGGGCTGAGATCAGACGCAGAGCCATCGGGTCAGCAGAATAGTGGGGAGGGGCCGTGGAGCTGGAGGAGGTGGGCTTGCGAGTGGTCTGGGATGGAAAAGCCTTGGGAACGTGGTCTGGTCGGTCCTTTCAGTCAAATGCTCCCGGGCGGAACTCTATGGCTCAAGGTGTTCCAAGTTTTCATTTATTTTAATATTTGTACTTTTTTATTGTGATGAAACAGACATGAAATTTGCCTTTTTAACCATTTTTTAGGAGTCCGGTACACTGGCACTAATTACATTTACAATGCTGTGCAAACATTGTCACCGTCTATTTCCAAAAATGTTTTTGTTATTTTCATCATCCCAAACAGAAACTCCCTATCCAGGAAACAGCAGCTGTCTCTCCCCTCAGTCCCTGGTAACCTCTCTTCAACCTTCTGCCTCTATGAAGTTGCCAATTCTAGGTTCCTTGTACGAGTGGAATCATTCAGTGTTTCTTATTTTGGGTCTGGCTTCTTTTGCTTAGCAGCATGTTTCCAATCAATGTTCATCCATGTTGTAGCCTATGTCAGAGCTTCATTCCTGTTTTTGTTTGTTTGTTCTTTGTTTTTTGAGACGGAGCCTTGCTCTGTCACCAGGCTGGAGTGCAGTGGTGCTATCTTGTCTCACTGCAACCTCCATTTCCTGGGTTCAAGCGATTCTCCTGCTTCAGTCTCCTGAGTAGCTGCGAGTACAGGTGTGCACCACCACACCCAGCTAATTTTTGTATTTTCAGTAGAGACGGGGTTTCACCATGTTGGCCAGGATGGTCTCGATCTCCTGACCTTGTGATCTGCCTGCCTCAGCCTCCCAAAGTGCTGGGATTATAGGCGTTAGCCACTGCACCCAGCCCTTCATTCCTTTTTATGACTGAATAATATCCCATTGTAGGGATACATTTATTTATGCATTTCTTTCTTTCTTTTTTTTTTTTTTTTGACAGAGTCTCGCTCTGTCACTCAGGCTGGAATGCAGTGGCACGATCTTGGCTCACTGCAATCTCCACCTCCCGGGTTCAAGTGATTCTCTTGCCTCAGCCTCCCAAGTAGCTGGGATTACAGGCACTCACCACCACACCTGGCTAATTTTTATATTTTTAGTAGAGACAGGGTTTCACCATGTTGGCCAGGCTGATCTCGAACTCCTGACCTTGTGATCTATCTGCCTCAGCCTCCTAAAGTGCTGGGATTACAGGCATGAGAAGCTGTGCCTGGCCTGCATTTATTTCTTGATCCAACTTTTTATTTGAGAAAACTGTCACTGATTTATTTTAAAAAGAGCATTTGTTTTCCCCTGATGGGTGTTAAAGTGGATATTCCTTTCTGTTGAACAGGATGTGGTATACAGGTATTAGGGTGAGGCTGATAACTAAGAGCATGCGGCATTTCTGTGAGTGGCACGAGAGCCTAATAAAAATCAGTATCTACCCTGAAATTCTAAGTGAATTTACCTTGTGCCCAGGGCTTTAACTTTTCCCTAGACTCTGGGAAAATCACACTCTCCATGGCCTAAAATTTGTGGGATGAGAAAGTTTTCACCTGGTGAAATGTTTGCAGCTGATTACATTTTGGGGGCACTGAAGTTTTTTAAAATCTAAAATCTAAAATGTGATACATATACACCATGGAACACTATACAGCCATAAAAAAGAAAGTGATCATGTCCTTTGCAGCAATGTGGATGAAGCTGGAGACCATTATCCGACATGAACTAACTACCACAGAAACAGAAACCCAAACACCACATATTCTCACTTACAAGTGGGAACTAAACACTGAGTACACAAGGACACAAAGAAGAGAACAGCAGACACCAGGGCCTTCTGGAGGGTGGAGGGTGAGAGTGGGGTGAGGACCGAAAAACTACCTGTCAGGTACTATTCTTATGACCTGGACAGCGGAATAATCTGTACACCAAACCCCTGTGACACGCAAGTTACTTACATAACAAACCTGCATATGCACCCTGAACCTAAAATAGAAGTTAAAAGAAAGAAAAAAATCTTTAAAACCTTGTTGGCATATTAAACATTATGTGTGTGTGTATTATATATATTTTAAGATACTGTCTCACTCTGTCGCCAGGCTGGAATGAAATGGCATGATCTCGGCTCACTGCAACCTTCGCCTCTCAGGTTCAAGTGATTCTTCTGCCTTAGCCTCCCAAGTAGCTGGGACTACAGGTGCCCGCCACCATGCCCAGCTAATTTTTGTATTTTTAGTAGAGACAGGGTTTTACCATATTGGCCAGGATGGTCTTGATCTCTTGACTTTATGATCCACCCACCTTGGCCTCCCAAAGTGCTGGGATTACAGGCATAAGCCACCACATCTGGCCAAAAGTTATACTTTAAAAAAAAAATAAAAACAATACAAAACAAAAAAACACAAACAACTAAAATCTACACAAATGATTATTTACTCCTTAAAAATCAGGTAGGACAGCCAGGCGCAGTGGCTCATGCCTGCAATCCCAGCACTTTGGGAGGCTGTGGTGGGTGGATCACCGGAAGTCAGGAGTTCGAGACCAGCCTAGCCAACACAGCAAAACCCCGTCTCTTCTAAAAATACAAAAATTAGCCAGGTGTGGTGGCAGATGCCTGTAATCTCAGCTACTCGGGAGGCTGAGGCAGCAGAATTGCTTGAATCTGGAAGGTTGAGGTTGTAGTGAGCTGAGATAGCGCCACTGCACTTCAGTCTGGGTGACAGAGTGAGACTCTGTCTGAAAAAAAAAAAAAAGATCAGGTGATTTGAAGTTTTAAACCATTTGTACAGAGGACATACTACAGAAGAGGACATGCACTTTTCCAATTGCAGAATGTCTTAATCTGATTTCCCGGAAGCCCCATGACACAGCAGAGCTCTTTTCCTGCTCATCCCCCGGTTTTGTTCCACCTTTTGCTATAGCCCTTCTCAACCTACTTCATCATTCTGCGTTAATTAATCATATGGTAAGTTAATTAATAATTATCACTGATAGATTAGTAAGTATATTAAAAAGAATTATTTCATAATAAAATAAACAGTTCATGGTATTCATTAATAATTTAACAATTATGCTATAGGAAATTATTCAGTAATTAATAAAAATTAAAATGTTTTTCTTTTTGTCATATTTATTCATGATTCTCCAAAAGGCCTCCCCCTAGATATTTCTGATTCACCACCCATTGGCCTTATTCTCTTGACACCCTGAGAAACCAGCCTTTTAATCCTGGAAACATTTATTAGAGTTGACAGCCATGCTGCAGAAGCGTGGACTGAATGTTCCAGGAGGATGTTTATGCTCAACTCACGTGTAAGTAATCACCGTTAGTCATCTTGCAGAAACCCCATGCAGCCTTGGTGCTGGTTAATAACTAACTTTGTGTGCAAATTTATAGGACTGTTTATAGGACTAGGTATTAATGGATCAGACAGGAGAGGGAAGTGAGCTGTAGAGAATTTAAGTTGCAGAGAAGAACTTGACCCCAGGCCTCACCCCATAAACACTGCTGTTTTCTTCTCTGAATAGTCCATTGACACTGGGGAGTATGGCTTTAAGGAGGAGGAGGGCACAGGGCTTTGCGAAGTTTAGTTGAATTAGCTGATGAAAGTTCTTCAGAGGCTAGGCAGCCAGTAGCCATGTCAGGCCCCCATTTACAGGAAAGCTCAGACTAGCCCATCCACCTGGGCAGAATTTATACTTTTTCGTGCACGGGGCAGGTCTGACATTGTTGGAGGCGTGTGTTCCTGTTGCAAATAGCTGGGCTCTGTTGCTAGAGGCGATCATCTTGTTGTAGGCTGAATATTAAGGCCTAGGTCTGTATGTGCAGGTGTGGTCTTCTTTGACACGGATGGACTTTCCTGCTAGGAATTATATCAGGTGACAGGTCCTCAGACAGGAATGAGGACCAGAACTCCCAAATGGGACAGGAAGTCAGAATTCACAAGGTGGGCCCAGGCAGGTGAGAAGGAATGCTGAGGGTTTTCCCTGAGCCTCACTCCTTCGGTCTGAAAAATGCTTAAAAGGAGGATTCTAGGTGGTAGGAGTTACATATGGTGCCAGCATCTTGGAGGCAACACGGGGAACTGGAGGCAACGCGGGGAACTGGAGGCAACGCGGGGAACTGGAGGCAACGTGGGGAACTGGAGGCAACGTGGGGAATTGAGGCAACACGGGGAACCTACACAGAAGACGAGAAAGCTGTGCTCCTGCCTCAGCCTCCCGAGTAGCTGGGTCTACAGGCACCTGCCACCACGCCCAGCTAATTTTTGTATTTTTAGTAGAGACGGGGTTTCACCATGTTGCCCAGGCTGCTGTCGAACTCTTGACCTCAGGTGATCTGCCCACCTTGGCCCCCCAAAGTGCTGGGATTACAGGCGTGAGCTACCTTACCTGGCCAAAAGCTGTATCTTCTAAGGCAGAAAATTCAGAATTGTCTGTGTTCATTTGCTGTCCCATAACATTGGCAACATTTTGGTTAAATGGGTCAAGGTTGCACTGGCTGTGTAGCTGGGGAGGTAGGCTGAGTGAGGAAGCAAGGAGGGGAGGATATTAGAAAAAGAATGAGGGAGAGGCACCTGTCCCTACAACCATGCTGAGGTCAATAGACCTAAAGGGACAGAGCCCTGTGACTGAGTCCACCTGCCCTTCTCAGCACTGGGGCATGAGGGATTTCCCAAAACAGATACCCTTTTTGTGGTTCTTTTAATATTTCAAGGTCAAACAGCAGAGGTGCACTTGTGCCTCTATGCAAAGAGAAATTCAATATGTGCAACTTTCATGCTCTCTTTTATGCCCACAGTGTGTCAGAGGTTCTAGTACTATGGAAATTCCCCAGCCCTCCCACCATCATTTCATTTATGACTGTCTGCGTGTGAAGCTTTGGTCTCTATCGGTTATCATGCTCCACCTTGCAGTCTATCGGAAACACCAGCAATATGATGTTAATAGGTGCTCAAATTATAAGGTTAAAAAAATAATTTTATGGAAAAATTTCTAGAAAATTGACTCCTTAAAAATGGCAAGCAGGGGTTTCCTAAAAGAGCTTAAACTGAAATTTACCTTTGGGTCAGACTGGTCCCGCTTGACTGGGTCCTCACCATTAACTAGATGGCAATTGTACTTGCTTGTGCAAGGACCCTGTCTCCACCAGCTCTTTTATGGTGCTGATGGAGGGTGGCACAAAGGGGAAGGAATGATTCCTGGCCCCACATGGATTGAAAGTGAGTTCTGCGGCAACCTGCCGTGCAGCCTGCACTTAACCTGCCGGTTTCTCTTGCTACGGGGCTGCATTCTTCTTTGTGCAGGTGTTTCTAGGAGCTGGAAAGCTCACGGCAGCATTGTGCAGGAAGGACACATAGACAGAATCGCCGTCCCAGGTTGGAGGAGAGAATGGCACCAGAACGAGCTCAGGCCCAGCGCTCTGTGGAGTGGACCTTTGGGGCCCACTGTAGGAGCATGGTCCCACCAATTCAGATGGCTGCAGGGGCCAGGAAGGCGATACACAGGACTAAAAGAGACCGTGGGCATCCGGCAAATTGGAGAATACAGGCTCCTTTGAGAGGAAGGAGCTGCGTCTTAAGCCATTTTGTGTTACTATAATGGAATACCTGAGGCTGGGCAATATATATCTGTATATATAATGGTTTATTTGGCTTACGATTCTGATGGTTGGAAAGTTCATGATCAGGCATCTGCTTCTAGCCTTGCTCTGCTCCCACTCAGGGTGGAAAGTGGAGGGGAGCCGTGTGAGCAGAGATGGCAGAGATGGCATGGCAAGAGGAAGCAAGTGTGTGGGGAGGCACCAGGGTCATTTTAACAACCAGCTCTCTTGGGAACTAACGGAGCGAGAACTCATTCATTACCATGAGGATGGCACCAAGCCATTCATGAGGGCTCCACCCCATGACCCACACACCTCCCACCAGGCCCCACCTCCAACACCGGGGATCGCATTTCAACGTGAGATTTGGAGGGACACACATCCAGCTGCAGAGAGCTGCTGCAGAGCTCGCTGGTGACTGACATGCGGATCCAGAGGCTGAATGTTGTTTTCAAGAGAAGATAGAAATTTAGATTTTTTAAAATGTAAACTATCTCAATGGGAATATTGATAATAATTCATATATATTTTTTAAACTGCATGACCCAAATGAAACAGGTCTGTGTGCCTAATTTGCAGCCTCTGGACCATTATGTGCCAGTGGAATCATGTGGCGTGGGGTCAGGAAGCAGTGCTGCAGGCCCATGGGTATGGCCTGGGGACTTCCCCGAGTGCAGTGGGAATTCCCACCGCCAGTCCTTCTGGAAAGTGGCCTGTCCTAGGACAGGAACTGAGGAACAGGGAGGCAGAGTTTGCCTCCCATGGGTGGAGGAGCTGCTTCTCTCACTGAGTCTCTGGAGGGCTGCCCTGCATGGTGGGGGGCAGGTGTGCTCATAGCATCCTGGTGGGCAGGCCCTGCTACAGGGAGGCAAGCTCTGGGGGACTGACTGAGCAGTGGCACTAGCAGCCCCAAGTCCCCCTGTTTTGAGCATCCCTTCTGCTGACATTTCAAACAAGGCCTAGTTAAAGGTTATAGCCCAGCTTAAGCTGGGTGCGGAGAGGAATGAGGTGGAGCAGAGGAGAAAGTGGGGAGCGCGTGCTCCTTTTGCAAGGCCGGAGTAGGGGGACCCAGTGGCACCAGAACAGTGGTGATATCAGGAGTGCCAACAGCAGGGAAGGCAGTCCTAGGCGCTCAGGAGCGGGAAAGAAGAGCAGACACTCAGGTACTTGGGAACCTATTCCTATTCCAGAACACGTGTGACACAGCCCAGGGGGATCCCCAGAAATAACAGAAAGGTGCTTTGAGGGGTTTAACTTCCCGTGTGGGCAGATGGGAAATGCATGCAGTTGGTTGTAATTAGAGTATTGATGGAAACTTGCCCCTTTTTTTTTGTAGCCACAGGTGGTTGAAGCTGGGCCCTTTGTTTGAAGAAATGACAACAGATGTTTGCCTGGAGTTTTAGATTTACAAAGTGATCCACTCACACCGTCTCATGGAATCCTCACATCAGTGGTGGGGAGGAGGTGTTGTAGGCATTCCGATCCCTGCTATAGACGCGGAATCTGGGGCTCACTGTTCGGGCAACTTGTCCGAGGTCATGCAGCTAGTAAGACACAGAGCTGAGATACAAACGCAGGTCTCAGAATTCTAAACCCAGGGTTTTCCTCTCTGCCTGGCACTCGGGGACAAGGTGAGGGGGAGCTACTCTAACCCACTGTTATGGCTTGAATTTTGTCCCCTTAAAAGATATGTGGAAGCACCTATGGATGTGGCCTATTTGGAAACTGAGTCTTTACAGATGTAACCAAATTAAGATGAGGTCATTAAGTTGGGCCTTAATCCATAGGACTGTTTTCCTTGTAAGAAAAGGGAAATTTGGCTAGGCATGGTGGCTTATGCCTGTAGTCCTAACATTTTGGGAGTCCAAAACAGGAAGTTTGCTTGAGGTCAGGAGTTTGAGACCAGCCTATGCAACATAGGGAGACAACATCTCTACGGTTAAATACATTTTTTTTTTTTTTTAATTACCAGCGTATGGTGGCTGGCATATACCTGTGGTCCCAGCTACTCAGGAGGCTGAGGCAGGAGGATTGCTGGAGCCCAGGGGTTTGAGGCTGCAGTGAGCTATGATTGTGCCATTGCACTTCAGCCTGGGCCACAGAGTGAGAACCCCACTCTAAAAAGAAGAAGATGAAGAAGAAGAAGAATGGGGGGAGGTGGAGGAGGAGGGAGAAGGAGAAGAAGAAGAAGGAGAAGGAAGAAGGAAGAAGGAAGAAGAGGAAGAGGAGGAAGATGAAGAAGGAGAAGGAGAAGGGGAAGGAAGAAGGAAGAGGAAGAAGAAGAAGAGGAAGAGAAAGAAGAAGGAGAAGAAGAAGAAGAAGAGGAGGAGGAGGAGGGAAATTTGGACACAGGTGCACACAGGGAGAAGAAGGCCAC
This sequence comes from Papio anubis, assembly GCF_008728515.1. Lineage (NCBI taxonomy): Eukaryota > Metazoa > Chordata > Mammalia > Primates > Cercopithecidae > Papio > Papio anubis. The sequence continues at coordinate 5,456,887 of NC_044978.1, forward strand.
GTGGGGACAGACACAGAGGGAAGAAGATGTGAGACAGGTGAGGGCGACGCTCCTAACAGCCAAGGACTTCCTGGGGCTGCTAGACACTGGAGGAGGCGAGAAAGGGTCCTCCTTTGAGGACTTTGGAGGGAGCACCACCCAGCTCACACCTTGGTTTTAGACTTCCGGCCTCCAGAGCCGTGAGGGAATGCACCGGTGTTGTTTAAGCCACCCTGTTGTGGTATCTGTTATGGCAGCACAGGCAGAAATAGGGACACAAGTGCAGGTTCAGGGCAAGGTGTGTGAGCACACTCAGTCCCTGGCCTCGGAGTCTCTCTGGATGGCTTCTTGCCTAGGGTGCCCGAGAGAGGGAGGGATGATACCAGAAGGCAGCTGTTCTCCTCACGACCTAACCCCAGTTCTTACTCCAAGGGTTCATGACAGCCCATTCTGCTGGAGACTGTGTCTTAAACCTTTCTGCCCTAGTTTCCCTCAAGTAGCCCTCGTGAGCTGTGCTTTCACTGGGCTTTGAACTCTTAGGCCATTTTCTTTGTGCCTTTCTACCGATGCTTTAATATCAACTCAATTAAACCACGTCTATAGTGGTTTTCCATTTTCCTTTTCTGTCTTTTTTAATTATTGTAATTTTTTCAAATGGATTATGTATTTTTATGTTTTTTTTCTCTTTTGAATTTACTTCTTTTTTAAGAGCCATTTTTTTGTTTGGAGCAAAACTGAGCAGAAAGTCGAGGGAGGTCCCCGCTGCTCCCACACGCAGCCTCCCTGCTATCGACATCCGGCACCAGAGGGGGCTGGTCCTTACAAGTGAGGAGCCTGTGTTCATGCGCGACTATCGCCCAAAGCTCAGAGTTTACACGAGGGCCCACTCTTGCTGTGGAACCACATTTTTTCCCTGCGTGTTTTTGCATCCCTTTTCTTTCTTCTGCCTTCCCAATCCCTGTGATGTTCGGAAGAGCTATGATCGCTATTCTGTAGAGAGGACACTCAAGGAAGCAGTGGATAAGTAGAACCAGGACTCAAACCCGGATCTCAGAACTCTAAATCCAGCGCTGGTAGCTTTTTCTCTTTAATACAGTTATGACACTCCCTTTTGAACTTGTGTTATGTACCTGCCGCTAACACACACACACACACACACACACACACACACACACACACACCCCTTAAGAAGCTGCTGCCAATTGTTCTTTACACGTCCCACACAGCCCTGGCACATAGTAGGGGCTTAACAGATATTCCTTACATCGAAGTTGAAAATCTTGTCTCAACACTGCTCTCATACACTCTCCCACAAACTCATCACATAATAGAGCATCGATTTTCACTCTTTCCCTCTCCCTTCCTTTTAAATCTCCTGGGGCTTAGAATACATAATTTGTGGAATTCCCATATTCCCACAGGTGTCCTGGGAGGCGGGCAGCGCCAGCACTTCGGCAGCTTCTGCAGCGCGGCAGACTCCTGGGCCCGATGTGCTGGCTGCCCATGCGCTCCGGGCCTGCGCTCCCCAGAAGTGCCTCTCTGGGTATGGGGCAAACACCCCTCATTGCTGCAGTGCAGCCTCTGCCGGAGTGAAACAGGATGCTTGATTTCTATCGCATCAGTAGCAACACTGCCCAGAGGTCTAAGAGAGGAAGTCAGAGCAGAGCCCATCAAAGCCCACCCAGAACAGCCAAACAGCAGGGAAATTCCAAGTCATCGGTTTCTAGTTCTCCCCATGCGTGTGGTGGCCCTGCTTTGTGGTGAGCCGCCAGGACTGTCCTGCTGTGCCTCTGCAGCACCTGCTCACAGAAGGGTGACCCATTGAGGCATGCGCTGGGTTGATACAAATGTCAACTCTAGCCCCTGTCATCAGCTAAAGGTCAGCAAATGAGTTCTGTGGCATTTGGGGTCTGCGAGGGCAAGTGAATACCGTGAACACCTGCAGTGTGGAGACCATGTCCATCTAATTGGCATCTATGGGGCCCATTGCCACGCTGGGCCCAAGTGTCGATTCAGGAAGGGTGTCTCAGGATGCAGAAGCCCCCTGATGCGTGCAGAGGTGGATGGGCCTTTAGCCTGCTCTCCTCCTCTGTCCTGCAGACCGAGTGAGTTCCGTTAGCCTCTGCTTTCCCTTCCTGTCCTGAGCACAGGATTCAGGACAACCACACATCCTCTGAGAGATGATAAAAACAATGAGACCAAGAAGACTGGACCCAAATCGATGTTTTTTTCTCTTTGCCCAGACCCCATAGTCCCATAGTTTGTGTCGTGCTGCAGAGGGAAGCACCTGGGATCTTGGAGCCCCCTCTCGGCCTCCTCCCCGCTTTGGGGCGGGGTTTTGTCGGGGGCAGCCTCCATCCTTTGGAATCCTGTCTGCGCTCTGATTCTCCCTGATGGTCTTTATAACTTTGCGTTATTTTGCTTTCAGAGAACAGAGAAACATGAATAAGAACAGAAACATGGCACAGATGTCCTCAGCTTCTTCCCCAGCTTCACAGAACTGCTGCTGCAAACTAGTAGTTTTGAGAAATTATGAAAAACATGGTTTTCCCCAGCTTCCAAGAATCAGAGGCCGATTCTAGGAGGGTGAAGGTGGTCTGGGCTTACAAATAGTCATGCAGCACACCAGCTGAGGAAATATGCTGCCTATCAGAAGGACAAAACAGGAGTTGGTGTGCGGACAGTTCCTACATGGCACATAAAGGCTTCACCAGTGAGGCTCAGCCCGGGAACTGCCTGCCCTTGGGCTCACAAAGAAAGATTTCCCCCAGTTTCTAATGTCCACGAAGAGCAGAGAGCATGCTGGTAGTGATTCATAACCCCCTCAAATGTATCCTCAGTTTGCCAGAGAAAAATTTCTAGGATCCCCCCTAATAAGTTCATCCATTGGTTCCCAGACTCGGCAGGTTTTCCCAGATCCCTCACGACTGGTCCCAGCTTCTCTCCCAGCACATTGCTCGAGGGTACACAAATAGTCCACTGGGCTGTGTTTCCTCTGTTTCTTCCGATTCTCTTTTCTGCTTGACCAGCTTGTACTTGAAGATGTGGGTTTTGGGAGATTCCTGGGATTGCTGCCGGGCACTGTCTGCCCCCATCTGAGTAAGGGGTGTAAACCTCAAGAGTATCTGAGACAAGTCTCAGTTAATCAGGATTGTATTTTGCCAAGGTTAAGGACATGCCCAGGACACAGCCTCGGGAGGTCCTGACCACATGTGCCCAAGGTGGCAGGCCTACAACTTGGTTTTATAAATTTTAGGGAGACATAAGACGTCAATCAATACATGTAAAATGCACATTGTTTTGTCTGGAAAGTTGGGGCAGCTGGAAGTGGGGGCTTTCAGGTCACAGTCAGATTCAAAGATTTCCTGACTGGCAGTTGATTGAGTTACTATCTCAAGACCTGGAATCAAGAGAAAGGAATGTCTGGGTTATGGTAAGGGGTTGTAGAGACCAAGGTTTTATCGTGCGATGAAGCCTCCAGGTAGCAGGCTTCAGAGAGAGTAGGTTATAAATGTTTCTTCTCAGACTTAAAGAGGCTGTTCTATCAGTCATTCCAAAAGGAAGGAGGGTATCATGAGGCATGTCTGGCTCCCCCTTCCCCTCACGACCTGAACTGGTTTTATAGGTTAACTTTGGAATGCCTTGGCCGACAGGCCATCCATTCAGATGGCTGAGGGCTTTAGAATTTTCTTTTTGGTTTACAGGGTCTAACCTGGCTGTCTAACCTGGCATTATGCACACACTTTGAGTTATCTTATTCCTTCTCTGTGTTCTCACTGCATGAGATCCTTGGATGCAGGAACCATGTCTCCTCCTTGTTCTCCAGAGTACAAATTCTTCTTTCAATAGCTATGCACTGAGCTCCAATTTTGTTCCAATTGCTGTGCTAAGCTCTGTAGATGAAGTAGAAAAAAATAAAGTGAAGACATGATTGCTGCCTGTGTTAGTTTTCTAGGGTAGCAAAGCACCATACATAGGGCAGCTGAAATCACAGGAATTGATGGTCTCACAGTTCTGAAGGCTGGAGGTCCCAGATGGAGGGGTCGGCAAGGTTGGTTCCTTTGGATGGCTGCGCCTTCCTCCAAGCTGGTGGTTTGCTGGTGATCTCTGGAGTTCTTCGCTTGTAGAAGCCTCACCTTAGTCTCTGCCTTCATCCTCACGTGGCCTTCTCCCTGAGTGTCTTTCTCCACATTCGCCCCTTTTAGAAGGACACCAGGTTTTTGGATTAGAGGGCACTCTAATGACCTAATTTTAGCTTGATTTGCTCTGTAATGACTATGTCCAAAGAAGGTCACACCCTGGGGGACAGGACTTTAAATATGAGCTTTTAGGGGACACATCGTCCCGAGGCTTGTGGTGGAGCCGGGTGGGGCTGTGGTGCCCCAGGACGCACAGGTGCACACCGCATGTGCCCACCTGGGCAGCACACCTTGCCTGTGCCTGGTGAGCAGGCAAGGCTTCCTGTGAACCGTGAGAGACTTCTGACGCCAGAGGGACAAGTCAGAATTACCCGAGTGGTGGGAAGGAAGGGGTGGGGAAGGATGTTTGGAGCTGGAGGAAAGGCATGGGGGAAAGTCCTGAGGTGGGAGAGCGTGTGGTTCCTTTCAGAGGCCTCAAGAACATAACAATGGACACAGCACAGAGCAAGAGTGGGGACTGGCAGGGCTGAAGGCCCCAGTTTCAAAGGGAGTGCCTTTGGTGCCATAAAGAGGAAAACTGGACTTTGTCCCAAGGGCAGGGGAGACTCTCTGAAGGGTGTTAAGCAGTGGAAGAACACGATTCATGGCAGCCTTCCAGAAGCTCACGGGCTCCTGGGAAAAACTGGCCTGGGAAGAATTCAGTAATGCTGGGCAGTGAGGCCGACTAGAAACATTCCCTGTGCCCAGCGAGCACAGACTCCAGGGCAATGCCTGTCCCTGGGAGGGCTCTGCCAAAGCTGGGTAGTTTGGTTCAGGCCCTTCTGCCTGCAGCAGAGAGGCCCAGCACGCTGCTCCTGGGGGCCTTTGCTGGAGGAAGCTGGGAGGCCAGTGCACACCTGGGCTGCATGCATTCTTAATGTGTTTTGGCTTCAACAGGGAGTTCATGTTCTCACTGCTTGTTGCTGCTGTTGTTATTGTTGAGGGAATATGGGCTGGACTGAGCACACCACATGCTGGAATGACCCTAAAATCCCGCCACGAGTCTCTGGAATATCCCTAGTGCGGGACTCAGGGAAGGGCATGTGCTCCCCCACACCAGTTAGAAAGTTATCACATGAACAGAAATGGTGGCGGGGGGTTATGAGGAAGAGACAAGGTGACACTGGCAAAGATCCAGAGGAAGCTGGGGTGGGTTTCATGCCTGAGGGGCCTGTGCACCTCCCTACGGCCCCCAAGAAGGTCACAGCCCCTGAATGGGGAGCAGGACAGTGTAACCAGGGAGGCAGAGGTATACCCAGGACGTAACAATTCATTGCATGACCCTGAGAGTGAGTGCCTCCTTGCAGCTAGGGATGACACACTTCCTTTCCAGCACCCACGGTGGCTGCAGGGCAGCTGAGGAAGGGGCTGGGGCAGGTTGCGTGCCCACGTGTGGCCATGGCCACCATTCACAGCCATTTCCTCTCCTATTGTTTCCTGGAAGCACCATATCAGCCCTGAGGTTGGTGGGGCAGGGACTGTTGACTCTGCTGCAGGTGAGAAAACAGAGTTGGGCTGAGCGGCTGCCCAAGGGGGCCAGTGGGGACAGAGCTGGCCCGGCTGGGCTGACCTCTCCTTGACCTCTACCTCTCTTCCCAGGGCTCAGGGCTAAGGAGATGCAGGGCCTCCTCTTTTTCCAATCCCTGGAACTAGAATTGGTTAACCTGGCAAATTACTGTCAGTTGTACCTTAAAAAACCAAAATGGGGAGAATAGATAGGCGCAGGTGTGGCCGCACCAAAGGATTGCTTAGAAACCTCGGGCCTCCTGTGCACACAGCAGCGTGGGTGGATCTGAACATTTCAGTGCTGAGTGAAAAGGGTAAGAAAAGCAAGAGACGCGTGGCACAACGCTCCTTAGGAAAATTAAAAATACACACATGAAGTCACTGTATTTTAAAAGAATTGGTACAAATAAAAATACATAAACACATTCCAGTGGTTACCCATGAGGAGGTGAGGAGAGTAAAAGTCCACAAAAAACAAACCACGGGAAGGGCCTTGCCCAGCCCTATAGGGACAGTGTGCCATCGAGAGAGGGCTACATGTCCTCCACCTCTGCAGCCAGAGGTACCAAAACTCCAAACAAATGAACAGACAAAAACCAAGACAACACCCTGAAAACACCACAGCAGCAGATCGTGTGCATCCTGTGCCTTAGGCATTGTTGGCAGTAAGTGGCAAGGCAAAGCAGGCATCCCTAATGCTTTGCTTTTGTTTATTCACTTCACAGAGTGAAGCTCTTGATGCTGCCTTAATGAAGATCTATAACATCCATTTATCCACGCATCCATCCATCCATGCATCCATCCATCCATCCATCCATCCATCCATCCATCCATCCATCCATCCATCTATCCATCCATCCATCCATCCATCCATCCATCCATCCATCCATCTAACGAAAACATATCAAACATTCCTAAATGTAAGACACTCGCCTTGGTGCTGGAAGGGAAGATGAGATAAAGACATCATCTCCTTTCTAGAGAAGTTTTTAATCCATCTAAGGGTGAGGCATTAGGGACTCTGTACAGTTGGATTTTAGAGCTTGACTATAAATACAGCTTGCAAAAATAGCACTAAAAATGCTGTTTGGATCTTCATCTTTTAGTCACAATGAGGGAGGAGCAAGAGAGAAATAGTACAGTTGACCTACGAACAACACGGGTTTGAACTGCACAGGTCCACTTACAGGAGAATTTTTTTCTGCCTCTGCACCCCCGAGACAGTGAGACCAACCCCCTCTTCCTCCTCTTCAGCCTCCTCAACATCAAGACCAGGAGGATGAAGACCTTTACATGAGCCATTTCTACTTAATGAATACAAATACATTTTCTCTTCCTTATGATTTTCCTAATGATGTTTTCTTCTCTCTAGCTTACTTTATTGGGAGGACACAGCATATATGCATCAGGATGTTTCAGTGAGCGACACATCACATATATGACAGTGGTCCCACAAGATTTTTTTTTTTTTTTTGAGACAGAGCCTTGCTCTGTCGCCCAAGCTGGAGTGCAGTGACACGATCTCAGCTCACTGCCACCTCTGCCTCCTGGGTTCCAGCGATTCTCCCACCTCAGCCTCCCGAGTAGTTGGGATTACAGGCATATGACACCATGCCCGGTTAATTTTTGTATTTTTAGTAGAGACGAAGTTTCACCATGTTGCCCAGGCTGGTCTCAAACTCCTGACCTCAAGTGATCCAACTGCCTTGGCCTCCCAAAGCGCTGAGATTACAGGCATGAACCAACGTGCCTGGCCCCATAAGATTTTAATGGAGCTTAGAAATTCTTGTTGCCTGGTGATGTTGGAGCTATTGTAATGTCATAGTGCAACACGTTATTCATGTGTTTGCGGTGATGTTGGTATAAACAAAGCTGCTGAGCTGCCAGTCATCTAAAAGTATAGCACATATAATTATGTACAGTATAGGATACTTAATAATGATAATGGACAATGATGTACCTGGTTTATGTATAATATTGTACTTTTTATCATTACTTTAGAGCGTACTCCTTGTACTTATATTTTTAAAAGTTTGCTGTAAACCAGCCTCAGGCAGGTCCTTCAGGAGGTATCTAGAAGAAGGCATTGCTATCATAGGAGATGATAGTTACGTGGGTATTACTGCCCTGAAGACCTTCCAGTTGGACAAAATATGGAAATGGAAGACAGTGATATTGATGATCCTGACCACAACCCTGTGTTGTGTCTGAGTTTTTTTTGTTTTTGTTTTTGTTTTTGAGATAGAGTTACACTCTTGTTGCCCAGGCTTGAGTGCAATGGCGTGATCTCGGCTCACTGTAACCTCCACCTAACAGGGTTCAAGTGATTCTCCTGCCTCAGCCTCTCAAGTAGTTGGAATTGCAGGCATGTGCCACCACACCTGGCAAATTTTGTATTTTTAGTAGAGACAGGATTTCTCCATGTTGGTCAGGCTGGTCTTAAACTCTCAACCTCAATTGATCCGCCTGCCTTGGCCTCCCAATGTGCTGGGATTACAGGTGTGAGCCACCATATCTGGCTGTGTCTGAGTTTTTACAAAAAAGTTTAAGAAGTAAAAAATTAAAAAAATTATAAAAATAGAAAAAAGCATATAGAATAAGAATATGAAGAAAAAGCATTGTCTAGCTGTACAACATATTTGTGTTTTAAGCTGTGCTAGTACCAAAGAGTCAAAAAGATTTTTTTAAAATTTAAAATATTATAAAGTAAAAAGTCACAGTAAGGAAAGGTTAATGTACTATTGAAGAAAGAATGTTTAAAGTAAATTTAGTGCAGCCCAAGTGTACAGTGTTTCTGAAGTCTGCAGTGCAGTCATGTCCTAGGCCTTCACATTCACGCACCGCTCACTGACTCACCCAGAGCCACTTCCAGTCCTGCAAGCTCCACTCATGGTAAGTGTCATGCACTTTCCCCAAAGCAACTGAGAAATGTTCACTTCTAAATAATAATGGCTACCCCAAGCCCCTTTTTCTTTAGTACTTTCTATATTGCCAGTTAGAGCTCAGAGCATTGTCTGTGTTTTACTTCATGGAACCTTCTGTATGAACGTATGAAGGTGGTTTTTTTTTTTTTTCAATCTCCATTTTTACAGGTGAGAAAAGCTGAAGCTTAGGTGAAATAATTTACCCAAGGTCACATGGTAATGAAAAATGGATTTGAACCAGGTATTTCAATTCAAAAGTATTCTTTTTTTAATCTACTAGATTAGGGGTCAGCAACCTTTTTCTGTGAAGAGTGAGATAGTAGGTAAATATTTGCGGCTTCATGGACCACATGATCTGTGTCTTAACTACTCAACTCTGTCTTGTACTGTGAAAGCAACCACAGGCAATAGGTAACCAAATAAGCATGACTGTGTTCCAATAAAACTGTATTTACAAAAATAAGCGGTAAGCCAGGTTTTGGCCGGAGGGCTCTAGTTTGCCAGTCTTTGCCCTAGACAATGAAAATAGCTTTATTTTTTTTTTTCATGGTTCTATATTTGCCCCCTTCTAAAGGAAATAAGCTCATATGAGGTGGTATACAATTTGATGTTATATAGTCACCTGTAAAAAAAAAAAAAAAAAATCGGCCCAGTGCGGTGGCTCACGCCTATAATCCCACCACTTTGGGAGGCTGAGACAGGTGGATCACAAGGTCAGGAGTTCGAAACCAGCCTGACCAATATGGTGAATCCCCATCTCTACTGAAAAAGTACAAAAATTAGCCGGGCGTGGTGGCACACGCCTGTAGTCCCAGCTACTCAGGAGGCTAAGGCAGGAGAATTGCTTGAACCTGGGAGGTGGAGGTTGCAGTGAGCTGAAATCATTCCACGCTGCACTCCAGCCTGGGCAATAGAGTGAGACTCTGTCTCAAAAAAACAACAAAAAAACATCATTGCAATCAATAAAACAAACATATCCATCACTAGTTTCCTAGTGCTCCTTTGCAACGTCCTCCCTTTCCACGATTCACTTACCATCCCCGAGCAACCACTCATCTGCTTTCTGTGCTATTGGTTGGTTTTCATTTTTACAGAATTTTATATAATGGAAACATGCAGTATGTACTGTTTCTGTGTCTGCCTTTTTCACTCAACATAATTATTTTGAGATTTATCCATGTTGTGTGTAGGGGACTTTGATGAATTCCGATTTACTGCTTTTCTGTTCTCGTATGTTCTATGCTTTTTGTGTTGTAGTTAAGAGATCTTTGCAAACCTAAACTCATTAAGATTTTCTCCTGTCTTCTAGAAATTTAGTTGTAAAATTCTAGAAAATTTGTATTTTTAGTTTTCTTATCTAGTCTATAATCCAATTCAAGTGAATTTGTTATGTATGGGATGAGTAAAAATTAAGATTCACTTTTTTTTTTTTTTTTTTGGCATGTGGCTAATTTGTCCACTACCATTCACTGAAAAGATTTTCCTCTCCCCAGTCAGTTGCCTTGGCACCTTTGTTAAAGATCAGCTGACCATAAGTGAGACTATTTATGGACTTTCTATTTTATTCCATGAATCTATTTTTCTGTCTTTATGCCAATACCACATGTTCTTCATTATGGTAGATTTTAAACAAATCTTGATATTAAGTAATGTAGTCCACCAACTTTGTACTTTTTCAAAGTATCTATTATATTTGAAGTCCTTTGTATTTCCATGTAAATTTTAGAATCAGCTTGTCAATTTTTATGAAAAAGCCTGCTGCAATTTTAAGTGGGATTGTATTAACATATAGATCAGTATGGGGAAACGTAATCAAGTCTTTGATCTAAAAAAAAAATGATACAGTCTTTCATTTATTTACATGTTTTTAAATTTCCTTGAGAAACGGTCTGTAGTTTTCAGGTACAGGCCTTGCATGTCCTTTGTCAGATTTTTCCCCTAAGTATTTCGTATTTTTGGATGCTGTTTAATTGCATTTTAAAACCTCAATTACAGATAGTTCATTGCTAGTACATAAAAATACAATTTGTTTTGTATATTGCTTTCTTATCCTGCAACTTTGCTAAATTTATGTATTCACTATAGTGTTTTTTTTTTTGTAGCTTCCTTAAGATTTTCAACATAGATGATTATGTCATCTATGAGTAAAGACGATTTTATTTCTTCCATTCTAGTCTGTATGTCTTTTATTTCCTTTTCTTGCCTTATTGCACTGGCTAGGACCTCTAGTACAATGTTGCATAAACATGGTGAGTGTGGTCATGCTTTCCTTTCCTAAACTTAGATGAAAGACATTCAGTTGTTAATCATTAAGTAAATGTGAGCTGTAGGTTATTCAAAGATGTCCACATCAAATTGACATCCATAAAGTTGAGAAATTTCTCTTTTATTCCTGATTTGCCAAGGGTTTTTTTTTTTAACCAGGAATAGATGTTAGATTTTGTCAAGTGCGTTTGCTCCACTTATTGAATAATCATATATATTTTCTTTTTAAGTCTGCTTATGTGATTAATTACACTAATTGACTTTTGAATGTTAAACCAACCTTTCAAGTTTGTTAAACCAACTTAGGATGAACCACACTTGGTCACAATGTATTATCATTTTCATAAATCATTGTATTAGATTTGCTAAAATTTATTAAGGATTTTAACAAATCCTTATGGGAGATATTTGTAGTGTTCTTGTAATGTCTTTGTCTGGTTTTAGCATCAGAGAAGTGCTGGTCTCAGAAATTAAGCTGGAAAGTATTTAATTCTTTGTAAATTTTTGGAAGAGTTTGGATAAAATTGGTATTCTTATTTTCCTAAATATTTGATAGAATTCACCACTAAAGCCATGAAATCTTATGGATCTGGATCTTTACGAAAATCTTTTAAATTACAAATTCACTTCCTTTAGTAGATAGGAGGCCATTAATGTTATCTATTACTTATTGAATGGTCTCTGGTAGTTTGTGTCTTTCAAGAAATTTTAAAATTTTATCTAAATTGTTGAATATACTGACACAAAGTTGTTCAAAATATTTCTGAATTGCCCTTTTAATATTGGTAGACTCTGTAGTGATCTAATTATCATTCCTAATATCAGTAATTTGTATTTCTTTTCTTTTGTTCCTGATCAGTCTTGCTAGAGATTTATCAATTTCATTCATCTTTTAAAAGAAGCAGATACTGTATTCATTGATTTTCTCTATTGTTTTTATTTTTCTATTTCATTGATTTCTACTCTAACCTTTATTGTATTATTTCTTCTTCTTTGGATTTCATTTGCTTTTCTTTGTTTAGTTTTTTAAGGTAGATAGTGAAGTTCTTGATTTGAGATCCTTCTTCTATTCTATAATAGGCATTAAGTGCTATACATTTCCCTTTAAGTACTGCTTTTGCAGCATCCAGCACATTTTAATATGTTATCTTTTCATTTTCATTCAGTTTTAAATACTGTTTAAAATACTCCTAATTTTCCTTCTGATTTCTTCCTTGAATGTAGGTTATTTGGAAGTATGTTATTTAGTTTATATTAATTTGAAGATTTTCTAGACATATTTCCAATACTGACCTCTAATTCAGTTATATTCCATTCAGTTTAATGAACATACTTTGTATGACATTAATACTCTTAAATTTATTGAGATTTATTTTATGTTCCAGTATATGATCTATCTTGGTACAAGTTCAGTGTTTACTTGGAAAGGATATGTATTCTGTTGTTGCTGAGTGAAGTGTTCAAAAAATGTCAATTAGGTTCAATTGGTTGATATTGTCATTTAAATCTTCTATATCTTTACTGATTTTCTTTCTAGTTCTTCTATCAACTGTTGATAGAGAGTTGTAGACATCTCTGACAATACTTGTGGATTTCTCTTTGCTGTCTTCTTCATTTTGTTTCATGTATTTTGAAGTTCTGAAGTTAGATGCATAAATATCTATGATTGTTATTACCTCTTGATTAGTTGACCTCTTAATCATTATAAAATGATCTTCTTTATGTCTAGTAATAATCTTTGTTCTGACATTTGCCTTGTGTAGTAATAGTCATTCCAGTTTTCTTTTGATTAGTATTATCAGGTTATATAATTTCCCATGTATTTTCTTTTCACCTACTTGTTTCCTTGTATTTAAAGCATGCTTCTTATAGGCAGCATATTTGGGTCTTCGCATGACACTAACTTTTCAAAAGTGTTTCCACATTCTGAATATTATTATACTTGATAGTGAAAATAATCATAATTTGTTGAAACTTATATTAGTTCCCTATTGTTACTGTAAGAGATGATCACACATTTAGTGGCTCAAAACAACACACATTTATTATCACAGTTCTGGAGGTCAGAGTACCAGAAATAGGCCTTACAGGACTACTATTAAGGTGTTGGCAGTGTTGATTCCTTCTGAAGGTTCCAGGGGAGAATTCATTCCCCGCCTCTTCCAGCTTCTAGAAGCCATCAGCATTCCTTGGCTCGTGGCCTCACCCTCCTCTGCTACTCATGCTGATCTCCTGCCTCCCCCTTCTAAGGATCCTCGTGATCACACCAGGCCCACCTGGCTAACCCAAGATAATCTCCCATCTCAAGATTCATGTTTTCTTCACACCTGTGAAGTCCCTTTTGCCATACAGGGTAATATTCACAGGTTCCAGAGATTGAGGCATGTGTTTTTACATCATGAGTGTTGTGGATTGAATGTGTGTGTCTCCTCCAAGAGCATGTATCACAGTCCTAACCCCCAATGTGATGGCGTTCAGAGGTGAGGTTATTCACCAGGGCTCCACCTATATCACGAGGATGGAGGCCCCGTGAACGGATTAGTGCTATTATAAAAGAGACCTTAGAGAGTGCTTTGGCTTCTTTCAGCCACAGAGAAAAGCTGGTTGCCCATGAGCCAGGAAGCAGGTTCTCAGCAGACACTGAGTCCTTCAGTGCCTTGACTGTGAACTCCCCTGCCTCCAGAAGTGTGAGAAATAAATATTTACTGTTTAAGCCACTCAGTCTATAGTATTTTGTTATAGCAGCCCAAATAGGCTGAGACAGTAGGTTTTATTATTATTCGGGTATGGTGAGGGAGATGGGTCAGGAGATGACTGCCATTATGTAGAGAGTGTGTACTCACAGTTCAAAAGCGGAGGTCACACCATGCCAAGCAGGGCCACGTGGGGAAGTGCCAGGATGAGTTGGGAGGCAGAGGGAATGAGAAGAAAATGTGGGCAAGAGACTTTATTATGGATTGTGAGGGGGAAATGTAGGACAGGCAAGCAGGTGTAGTACTACCCATTTTAAGTAATTTCACCGGGGTCTAGGGCATCGTGGCTATTTCTAGTTGTTTAATATCTGTCCCTGGGCTGATTAGGGCAGGGGGATAGTGGCTGTGCAAGTGAGAGCTAGATAAAGGGGGTCACTGGGGGAATGGGCTTTGGATTGGTGGCTTGCATACAAAAGGCATACTTGCAGGTAAGTCCCTTACTACTACTAGGAACTGACCAGCCCTGGGAGGGGGAGTCTCTCCAGGATCAGCAAGACCCCAGAAGTCAAAACATCAGAGAATACAGAAACTAGAAAGGCATGATTAGAAGAACATGGACATCCTGTAATGTAAGCATGACATTCAGTGTGTTATGTTCAGTTTACAGGACGAGAAATTTGAGACTCAGACATTAAGTAACAATTGTCACACAGTCTCTAAGAGGTAGAGACAGAATTCAAAGCCAAATCTGCCCAAATACAGCTCATTCTCCTTAAATAAATGTCGATATCCACGATTTTACAGATCACAACCATTTATCAATGAAAACAACTCTATACAGGTAAGGGAGGCATCCTTCATGAATTCGTCCTCCCATTGCCACAATTCTTGCAGTTCATCAAACAATCTGAGCCAGTCTTCACTTCACGAGAAAAGCTATCTCCAAATGCCGAGGACATAAACAACTATAGAATATAATGACTTTATGGCAGAAAATCTCCTACGATGTGGAAGAAAGGAGACCTTCGACCTTCGTCATCTTTCCCTGTCGTGGACGTCTTCTCAGTGTGTCGAGGTATGTTCCGTGACTTCCGTGGAAAGGGCATGGCTGTGTCCTTCTATGCATTTTGCAGTCATTCCCATCTGCAAATACCATTCCTTCCGTAAATAACAGTCACTTGTTAACTCCAGGAGCTATTGACTTCCCTTTCTTCAATACACACTTCTGTGGGCTTGCTGGCTGCTTCCTCCTTGCAGCCATGGTAACCGTTGTTGGGTAATGCATGGTTGCCAGGCTCCTGAACGGGAGTGAGATTTTTTTTAAACCTGATGTCACATCCAGGACAAACAAGAGAAGTCCTTTTAGCCATATAGGACTCCTATATAACCAGAGTCTTTTAGAAGAGAGTCGTGTGACCTAAGGCATCCCCTCCAACTACTTTGGTAAGGGTCCTCCACCCGCAGAGATCTGTCTCTATTGTGAGTTGGAGAAAAAATGATCAGAGATGTTATGCATAAAATGCCTGCTGTGCCGGCATCCACAGGTGGACCAAAATTCAGTGAATGCTCACAACTGCCTTAAACATAGGTACTACTATAATTGCCGTTTTACAGATGAGAAGAGCTAAAATTTGGAACATCGAGCCCGATGTCCAGCAATGAGAGTGAAGCTGGGATTTGGACCCGTGTGAATGATTCTAGGTCAGAGTGTGTGCTGTAAAATGCTCTTGCTGGTTCACCTGAAGTTTAGGGCACATACCATTTTCATTATGTGTATTTTATTACCCACTAGCTTTCTTGTTCTAGAGGTGAAAGGATAGGCTCTCTTCTTCTCAGTGAGTGAGCTTACACCCAGAAAATGCAGACTTTCAGGAAACTGGCAAAACCAAGGCAAACTTTCTCTAACAAGGAGAAAGGGAGAACTCTTGACCAAAAGAGAAGGTAAAGGGCAGCTGTGACCAACTGCAACACCCCTCCCCTCCACACACACACACACACACGCACACACTGTGGGAGGTGCACTGCCCTGATTCCACCTGGTGGATGGCAGGGGCAGTGCTGGGCCTCTCTGGAGTCTCTGAGCCTTTCCATTTCCTATAAGCTGGGATGGTCCTGCTATGGAGGCTGGCCGGACATTCTGGCCTGTGATGGCATAATTCACCTACCAATGATTCAACAACACACAGCTAGAGTCTAATCACACTCAGACATTCAAAATCTACCACTTCACTGCAATGCCGCATCAGCCAGCTTTACAAGCAAGGTGTCAGCATGCAGACTGTGTTAGTCCATTCTTGCACTGCTATAAAGAAAGAAATGCCTGAGACTGAGGAATTTACTTTAAAACAGGTTTGATTGACTCATGGTTCTGCAGGCTGTACAGGAAGCATAGCAGCTTCTGCTTCTAGGGGAGGCCTTAGGAAACTCACAATCATGGTGGAAGGCAAAGCGGGAGCAGCTGTTTTCCACGGCAGGAGCAGGACCAAGGGAGCAGAGAGGTGCCACAGACTTTTAAATAACCAGATCATGTGAGAATTCACTATCAGGACGATAGCTGCAACGGGGGTTGGTGGTAAAGCATGAGAAACTGCCCCCATGATCCAATCATCTCCCACCAGGCCCCATCTGCTACACTGGGAATTGCAATTCAAATGAATCTGGGTGGAGACACAGATCCAAACCATATCAGAGACCAAAGAAGGACAATCTTCCCATAAAGTTATATTTGCTTAAGGGGTTCCCAAAGTGGATTTTCCTGGGGGCCTCTTCTGTGGCAGCATGTCACTACACTGTGTCAGCACGTCACTATACTGTGGCAGCATGTCACGACACTGTGGCAGCACGTCACGACGCTGTGGCAGCACGTCACTACGCTGTGGCAGCATGTCACGACGCTGTGGCAGCACGTCACGACGCTGTGGCAGCATGTCACGACACTGTGGCAGCACGTCATTACACTGTGTCAGCATGTCACGACACTGTGAGGCATTATTCCCTGAACTATCTGCACCTTATTGACACTCAGATGTAGGCTGACATTCTTAACCCATGTGAGAGTTTTTAGATTGGCAAGAACAAAAATAAACGTGAACAACCACACACAGAATTAGGAGAAATAAAAAATAAGCTGTTAATCAAAAGAAAAAAAATGAACTGCCAAAAAGGATATGAAAGTAGCCAGTCTTATTCTTAATGAAAGAAATGTAAAATCAGTAAGATGTTATATTTGTTTATCTGCCCTAGAAAAAAAAAAAGTAAAACTCTTCTGTAGACAGTATAAGAAAACATTTATATATGCTGTAGTGAGAGTATAAATTGGTTTAATTATTACAGAAAGACATCTTGGAAAAAATACCACCTTAAAAGCAATAGATTAGATAGTTAGATAAGATAGGTAGAGCTAGGTAGGCACGCATACACACACACACACACACACGCACACACACACACGGAGTAAAAAACATACAGTAATTCTCTCTTCTTCGCAGTTTTGCTTTTCCGTTACCTGAAACCATGTTGTCCAAAATATTATAACTGTGTTCAACTATGGTCCAAAAATATTACACACAATAAGGTACTTTGACAGAGAGAGAGAGAGAGAGAGCGCCCATATTCACATAACTTTTATTAGAGCATATTGCTATAATTGTTCTATTTTATTATTAGTTATTGTTGGTAATCTCCTACTGCGCCTAATTTATACCTTAAACTTGATCATAAGTATGTATGCATAGGAAAAGACAGTATCTAGAAGGTTCTGAACTACGTGGTTTCCACATCCACTGGAGAGCTTGGAATGTACCTACGGCAGGTGAGGGGAGACTACTGTGTATATACTGCATGTCCTTTGACCCAGCAACCCAACTTTCAGGCATGTAATCTGAGGTGATTAAGAATGTATGACCAGGCTGAGTGCAGTGGCTCACGCCTGTAATCCCAGCACTTTGGGAGGCTTGCAGATCACCTGAGGTCAGGAGTTCGAGATCAGTCTGGCTAACATGGCAAAACCCCGTCTCTAGTAAAAATACAAAAATTATCCGGGTGTGGTGGTACATGCCTGTAACCCCAGTTACTCAGGAGGCTGAGGCAAGAGAATTGCTTGAACCTGGAAGTAGGAGGTTGCAGTGAGCTGAGACTGCGCCACTGCGCTCCAGTCTGGGCGATAGTGCGAGACTCTGTCTCAGAAAAAAATAAAAAAACAACAACAAAAGGAAAAAAGGATGTATGACCAATATACCTGAAAAGATGCTTAACCTCATTAGAAATCAAAAACATGCAAATAAAACACAAGGTTCCATTTTTAATCGAAGTGGCAAAAATCAAAAGTTTGATCATATAAAGCGTGGGCGAGGCTGTGGTGGCATACGTGCCCTCAGCCGCTCTCGGGTGACAGCGTTATTTTGCAGCTACTTTGGTGGGCAAAATGTTTTTCCTCTACGACCTAACATTCTGAATCTCCCCAGAGAGACATTTGCTGCACACGTGCACAAGGTGAAGATTGAATGCAGCATTGTCTGTCTCAGCAAAAGCTAAACACGACCCAAATATCCAGGGATAAGAAAATAGCTCAATAAACGTCGGCTTATCCTTATTATGGAATCCCACACAGCAGTTGCAGATCTTCGTGTGTTGACGTGGAAATGTCTCCAAGACATACTGCCAAGTGAATGTACAGCATGTTAACATCTGTGCACCACTCGGTGTCACAAATGAAAACGATTCAGCGTATCTATCTATCTATATCTCACTTAGGTATCTGAAAATACACGTACGTATGTTTCAAAAAAGGGTACACATTAACCAATAATAGTGGGTGTCTCTATGATGGCTGTAACAACTCGATTGAAGCTGGTTAACGAGGACTTTCATCTTCCCTGTTTTCAGTAAGTTTTTATCAAGAACACATGTTCGTTTACAGTATGTATAATTTTAAAATGTTTTAAAAAGTAACTGTGAAGATTTCACTACACTAATACTTACCAAGGCATTATTTGGTATAGTGAAAATTTGGAAATAGCTTAATTGTCCAACTACAAAGTATTTAGTTAAATATATTATGGGAGATCTCGATAGATTACAACACAACCATCAGAAAAATATTTAGAAGTCCAGTAAACAACCGAGAGGAAATGTTCAGAATAATGATCAAGAGAAAAAAGCAGATTACGCGACAGAGTGCACCTCATCAAACACCTGTCAACTCCAGGGTCCAGGGCAGAGATGGCAGATTCCAAAAGCAGAGCATGCTGGCCCAAAGGCTAAAGGTTCAGTAATACCGAAGTCAGCAATGTTGGTGACTAAAGTCACCATCGTGCAGAGACAACAGAAAACTGAGGGCCAAAGAAATTGGGAAGAAAGCCAGGCCGGATGGCTGGATCAAGGATGGAGGCAAAGTGCTAAGGGTGCTGCTGCCTTTGACGAATCCCATCTGCGCCTCTCCTCCTTCCACATCCTTCTGGAGTAGGCCCAGCTGTGCCCAGGGTCTGATCCCAGGGACTGATCATCTGGAGTCTGCAGGAGGTCTGGGCCTCGCCCTCTAACTGCTTGAGCAGGGACCGGGTCAGGCAAAGGACAATGGCCTCCACCTGCTGGGAGATCTTTCCAGACCAGAGAGTGGAACCTGCAGAGTGCAGAGGCCTTCTGGTTTGCTGGACAGTGGTGTGCACTCCAGGCTGCACTCTTCATTCCTCCGTGGAGTAAAAAGCCCCGCTCCACCTCCTCAGCAAGGCTAGGTTGTGAATACCCTCTCCTCTGACGTGTTGAGAAACGGGTCCACATTCATTCAGTCACGAGAAATGTCACTCAAAATGGAAGTTTCCTCCTTGAAAGTCAAGAATGAATGTTAGAAAATTAAGTGGTGGAATTAGTCAAAGAGCAACCCCTTAGTGGAACAGATTTGACATTACGGAAAAGGAACAGAGAGAAGGAGAGAGAACAGAAAAAGGGGGTGGGTGGGTAAAGGGGGGAGAGAGAGAGCGAGCTTGATTTCTGCGTTTATAGAGGACAATGTGGTTTTGTCTAACCGCCTGCTGCAGCAGGGCTGGGGCACGAGGGAATCTGTGCCCTCCTATGTGGTGGAGGGTAGGAGATCAGAAAGACGAGAGGCTGGGGAGAGGGCGAGATCTGTAAATACAGCTGAAAAATGATCAGGCTTCTAAGCACAAGGCGTTTATGGTTTAAAAAAATTAAAATTAAAAATTTAAATAAGTTAAAAAGTTTAAAACATTAAAATAAGCAATGGAACCAACCACCTAACACGTTCGAATCCCGGCATGAGTTTGAGGATCCAGGAGTGGAAGAACTGAATGGGGAGAAACAAGGAAGATGCGTTTCTGCTGCAGGAGCCAAATGTCAAGTGTCAGACATGATTCCTGAGGCTGGGAGCCTCTGAGTTCAACTCATTATTTCCATTCGTTCTTTTTTTTTTTTCTACTGTGTTTCAATACCTTTTCCTCCTCCGGCTTTTCTACCTGCGTGAAATACTTACTGGTGGTGAAGGGGAGGAACAATTCCAAGCCTGTTGTTTGTTGTACAAGTGGACTCTTGCATGGAGAGGAAGCTCAGGAACCGGGTGGCTGGGCAGGAGGGCCGCTGTGTGCCAGGTTCCAGTAGACTTGCAGACCTGCCCAGGGCAAGCGGAAGAACTGGTGAAACCTGCACGCCTGCTTTGAAGATCTCAAGAACAATTTGCTTTGCTTCTATGGTTAAGCCTGCAAACATATTAAAAGCTTTTCTGGGTGATTTGTCAATGGATTTAGTTAAACAGTTTAGAGCCTGACCCTGGGAATCAGTCTGTGCTTTAGAGCAACACTGACACCACGTGTTTGAATCTTTAGGACTGAAAGGAAAGTAAGATCATGAATGGAGGAGCAAGGAGAGGATCCCAAATATAGCAGCTCTCATTATGAGGACGCACTCATTTTACCCACTGAGGCTCTGAAAGGGTCAGCGGTGATGAGCTGGTCTGGCCTCTGCCTGCTGCACCCAAAATTGAATGTGGGTGTCTGTGATTCTTGGAGTCCTTTTAGGTAGAAAAGATTATTCAGGGACTATTTTGATTTTAAAAATTAATATTCAACTTATTGAAGCTAATTCTTAAGTTTTTAAAGTTCAGCTTCTAAACCTTATTACTTTATTTATTAGGAAACTGTATGCTCAACATGCACTAAGTGTAGTATTTGGGAAAGTCTGTCGATCAGAAATGAAAATATTCAGAAAGAAACCTGAATATAAAAAATGGAAAAAGTACACTTACAATATTTAAGGGGCTAATTAAATTTGCTATGGGATCCCTTCAAATATTGACATTTCCTTTACGGATTTATTATATTCAGATCTTTTCAAGGGTATCTGACTGAGAAGCTTCCCCAAATACTTAGATAACTTTTAAAAATCATATAAAATAAACATAAAAATAAAGCAGCATGTTAAGTTGCTGAAATGACCACATATTGTTTTCAAATTTTGAAAACATCCTTTCAGTTTAATATCATAAATGTAAATAACTAAAAAACATGTAACATTAGAATCATAAGACTCATAAGACTTCCAAAGCACTGTGGGAGGCCGAGGTGGGTGGATCACCTGAGGTCAGGAGTTCAAGACCAGCCTGGCCAACATGGTGAAACCCCATCTCTACTAAAAATACAAAAATTAGCCAGGCATGGTGGCATATGCCTGTAATCCCAGCAACTTGGGAGGCTGAGGCAGGAGAATTGCTTAAACCTGGGAGGCAGAGGTTGCGATGAGCTGAGATCGCACTCCAGTCTGGGCAACAGAGTGAGAATCCATCTCAAAACAAACAAATAAACAAACAATTAAACAAAAGCAGTGCATTCCATTAGAGGACAAGTGGTCTATCAGACATTGAGAGGAGGTGTGGCCCTCCCTCTGCCTTATTTCTAAGTTTCGGCTAATTTTTCCTAAAATTGGTATCAAAAACTTTGCTGATGCAGCATTTTAAAAATAATGCATTGAGAAACCAAAACTTATGGTTCTGCCTCTTAAACTGGCAGAACAATTATGGAAAATCAGCCAACTTTTGTCTCTCCCTTCAGAAATGTTGCTGAGCACAACCGGTTCATCACTTCCCTGACCTCCTCCTCACAACCATTTGGTTCCTATGGCCTAAAAGTGTGTTGTGTAATTACTGCTAGGACTTTCTATCTAGTCACTGTAAGTTTTGCTGCTGGCACTTTTACTTGGATTTTTAATTTGGATTTGCATTTATTTGACTTGCTTGTGTACCAGTGCCAACTAAATTATAATACAATGGTTTCTCATTACTTAGAATTTTTATTTTAACCTTGCTTAAAGTTCTCTTTTGGACTTAATTAGATTCTTAATTATATAATCATGTTTACAATCATGTTAGCATCTCTGGGCAGTCACAACTGTGTCATGATGGTTACTTGACAAATATTGATTGTAGGGGACTGCTGATTTGCACATGTCTTCAGTTTCAGAGATGTCCAACTGTGGGTTGGTGGGGAACACGTCTCAGATCTGAGGAAACATGGGACATCACAGAGTATCTGAAAGATTAAATTGGGAGTCTAGCATACAGAACACTCATAGCATCTATTTTTTGGTTCTTCATAAATGTTAATTCCCCTTTTCTTCTCCCAATACTAAACTTTAGGTGACTCGACTCACGTACATCTTCCTCCTGCGAAAAGCAACGCATTGGGGAATAGTCGACTATTGTAAGGCTTCCCCAACTGCCAGCTTCTACAGACCCTGGTTCTTCCCTTATTCTTACCTGTGTGGGCATCTATCTGACAGGGCCGGAGGAGGGTCTGAGGTCTACCTGCTGCCATGGAGTCACAAACATGTGAATCAGAATGCTATTCGGTTTAGGTCTAATATTGCTTCTACTGACGCCCTAACCTACAGAGTAACAGTTGACACAATCTCATTTTTGGGGGGATGTATTCCTTTTCGTCTTTAAAGAAATGTGTATAAATGTATGGTGTACAAGTGCCATTTTGTTACATGCATAGATTGCCTAGTAGCCAAGTCAGGGCTTTAGGGTACCCATCACCTAAATAATGTACATTGCATCCATTAGGCAATTTCTTGTTATCTACCCGTCTCCTGCTCCCTCACTCTTCTGAGGCCCTATTGTCTATCATTCCGCTCTCTACATACATGTGGACACAATTTTTAGCACTCACTTATGAACGAAAACATGAGTTATTTGACTTTCTGTGTCTGGCTTGTTTCACTTAAGATGATGACCACCAGTTTCACCCATGTTGCTGCAAAAGACATGATGTCATTCTTTTTGATGGCCAAATAGTATTCTATTATGTAAATAACACTTTTTCTTTATCTAGTGGATTTTCTTCTTCCATTGATGGACACTTAGGTTGGCTCTATAGCTTTACTACTGTCACTGGTGCTACAATAAATATATGAGTGAAGGTATCTTTTTGATAAATTGATTGTTTTTCTTTTGCATAGATAACCAATAGTGGAGTTGCTGGATCAAATGATAGCTCGATTTTTAGTCTGAAAAATCTCCATACTGTTTTCCATGGAGGTTGCACTAATTTACATTCCCACCAATAGTGAATGAGTTCTTTTGTCTCTACATCCTTGCCAACATCTGTGATTTTCTGTCTTTTTAATAATAGCTATTCTGGCGAGGTAAGATGCTCTCATTGTGGTCTGAATTTGCATTTCTCTGATGATTACTGATGTTGAGCATCTTTTCATATACATGTAGGACATCTGTAGGTCTTCTTTTGAAAAAGGTCTATTCCTTTTTTTTCTTTCTTTTTTTTTTTTGCCTACTTTAAAAAGTACATCGAAATGGGATTATTTGTCTTTGTTGTTGTTGAGCTGTTTGAGCTCCTTGTGAAGTCTGGATATGAGTTCCCTGTTGGATGAATAGTTTGCAAATATTATCTCCCATTCTGTCGGTTGTCTGCTCACTCTGTTGATTATTTCTTCTGCTGTACAGACGCTCTTCAGTTTAACAAGTCCCATTTGTCCGTTTTCGGTTTTGTTGCCTGTGCTTTTGAGCTTGCAGTCCACAATGCCATTTGGTGTGAAATAGTACTAGGGAGTGCTTTCCAACCTTCTCCATGTCAGGGCACATACAACAAATGACACATTCGGCCAGGCGCAGGGGTCAGCGCGGAGGCTCCTGGAGACGGATTCTCCTACCTAGGCCGCCGGAGGACGCCTCTCACATTGCAATCCCCCCGCTCCCGCTTAGGGCGGACAAGAAACTCGCCTTGTTTTTTACTGGAATCACTGGAATTACTGGACCTAAGGAAGGATGTCTGTCCCAAGAAGCCGAGAAGCAGGGGCGGACGCATCCCTGGCAAAGGTGACGTTTGAGGAAAAGCGGCAGGCTGATGTGGTCAAGCTCCTGGGCAGCCCTGGTCTACGCGGCCCGGGGAGCATCAGGAGCCTGGCAGAAGGGACTTGGCAGCGGGTGCCTGGACGGCAGAGGGAGGCGGAGAACAGTCCCGGGACAGCGCGCTCCCATCTCCTGCTGTTCTGAGAGCCTCCTCCCCTGCTTCCTGCCCCAGAAAGCCCCATGCTTTCCCCCACGGGCAAGCTCAGCATGGCTGTGACAGGTCTGGGTCCGGTGATGCTCAGCTTGGGAGATGCCAAAGAATCCGAATGTGAGGCCTAGCGCCCGCAGACACCCTTGAGGTGGGGGGTACTGTTTGCTCTCCAAGTCACCAGCCAGGTCGTGCACCACGCCAGGACAACTCCGCAGGGCTGAGACACGTGGCTTCCCTGGGCCCAGCTCCTGGGCAGCATGTTCCATGTGTATGCCCTGAAATCACACCAACACATGCAGCCAACCCCGAGACTCAACCCCAAGGCCAGGACACGGGGCCGGTGCCTGGAGCAGCACAATGGGGTGCCCAGCTGTGACCCTGCCTACCTGGCAACCCTGAGTCTGGTGGCACTGGAGGCTCAGCGCCACAATGATCCTTTCTTGAGTTACAAAAAAAAAAAAAAAAGAGTTTAACAAATGAAGGCCATTGTTCTTACTTTTTTAAAAAAGGACTGACTGCTTAGCGAGCTGCAGCCACTTAGCCCTACCTGACCTCCAAGAGTGAAGGGGCAGAGTCCCCACCTGTCACCATCTGCAGGACAGCCATGCTCCGCTGCACTCTCATTGGCTGGGAACCTCCAGCACTGGCTTTAGGCCCCATTGTGGACCCAAAGCGAAACTCTGAAAATAGAAATAAAGCAGCTCATGCTCCAGCAAACAAATACTATGATTTATGTCTACTGGAAGAAATGAGTAAGCAACCTCTCAAAAGTCAGAATCCAACTGCAGCATGTGCACAAAACCACTCACCCTGCCCCCAGACGGGCACAGATGTCGACTCTGCCTCTCCTTCGCTGTTCTAGTTTTCCTCACCAGCCCATGCCCACTGGGTAATAGGAAAAGCAAACTGAACTGCGTTTAGCATGAGCTGGTAAACTTAGTCTGTTTGCAATAATAGAAACTACTCTAGTGTCAAACAAATGCTCAGCCCCTTAGCAAAGACGTGCAGATGTTCAGATTTGATTGCCCTCCCTGGCTCCATGGCAAGGCGATGCCTGCGCTCTGGATAGAGTGGCCATTATAAATCATCTTCCAAAAAGGGCACTTTTTTCATTTTTAGAAACAAGTGCCTGGTTTAACATGCAATGCAAATAAAAATAACGTGCCACTGTCCGTGTGCCCAAACCATCCTCAGGTAACTGCGGTTAGCAGTGTCCTTCCAAATATGCTCCCTGCATAGAGGAACCTTACACACGTAGGTGAGCTTTCTCTCGTTATTACTTGGAATTACAGCATGCACCTTATTCTACAGTATTTATTTTTTAACCACCCACGTCAGATCCATCCGAGATGTGTTTGAGAAAGAGGACACTATTAATAATTACGCCAGGACAGCAGGTGATGTTTGTTGACTCTCGTTAGACAGGAGAGGTGTGGCTTAGGCAAACTCATGGCAGAGCAGACAGTAAGGCCCATTTTGTGTCCTGCATTTACACGCCAGTCTGTGCAACAGAGTGGCTGGGTTGGTCCCCTTCCTGCACTGTGGTTGCCCTCTGAGGTGTGACTGGCCTCCTCTGGCCTTTTGGGGTGATGCTCTGCAGGCCGCGGTGGAGTCTGAGGACCTGGAAACTGTTTTCTGGTTTTGGTGTCTGATTCACTAAGGCTTGTTTGAAGCCACCCGAGATCTCTGTGTGCCAAGGCGTCTCAATATGGCTGTGTGCCCTTCATGTGGCTCAGGGGAACTGTCAGGACTCCAGGGTGCCACATGCAGGTCCTTGCACCCTACAGCCCCGCCTTGGACTTAACTGTCATCCACTTGCACCATTTTGGGTGTGGTGCTGAGCTGGAATTCTCTGGAACCAGAAAATTCCCCTTCCTCTGCCCAGAAAAGCAGAAAATCAAGGTTCCCAGGCTCACTGATCTGGGTATTTCTAAAGCCTTTCTCCTCCTGCTTGAGAACTGTCCTGAGAGAAGGGATAAACCGACATCCCAGATTTTGTCATCCTTGATTCCTCTCTCTTTCCCTTCCTCGTGCAACCTCTCAGTTCCAGAAAATGCAGGCTGTCCATTTCCTCCAAGTCAGAACCTCCTGCTAAGGATGCCACTGAAGGACTGGAGGGATTTCTCTACACTGATCTGGGCCTATGATCTGGGTCATCTAATTTGGTTTTTGACTTACTAAGAAAACCAGAAAACCCTCTCAATAGCAATCTGCTTTCCAGCTGATTATCTTCTACAGACAGAAATAGAAACTCAACGTGACGGTCAGCGCTGAGCAGAGATGCCACGGTGGTGGTGGGTGCTGTTTTCCCCTGAAGCACTCCACTCGAGTCTGTCAGAGGGCAGCAAGCCTTGAGTAGTTACAGAAATGGTAGCATTGCCAAGATCTGCTTCATTCTTTGGCTGTTGAATGGGTGGCTTATGGCCCCTGAGCTCACCACAAGGAAAGAGAGAAAGAAAAGTGAAAAAGAGGGCTCCCACCACCCACCTACCTGCTGCCGTTCCAGCTCATCAAAAACAAAAGTCTAAAACAGTTGCTGGAAAGTACCTTGCATGATTCCCTTCACAGAAACAGCAGAGAGAAGCAGCTGCACAGCGACCACTGGACACCAGGCAAACATTCTCCCATTGCTTCTCCTGCCTTTAGCCTCCCTTTATCTTGCTTCTCCCGTAAGCCAAGCATCAGATCTCATTTCCCTCCGAATTCTCCTACTTCTCCCGGCACTTTAGAAAACCAAGTCCTGTCCCCAGAGCCCCTGGTCAGTGGTCCCGGCACACCCAGGAGGAAACAGCAGGGTGGGGGCCAGCCAGTGGGTGGAAGGGGCACAGGAGTGGGAGAAGGCAGGCCTGGGACTGAATCTCAGTGCAAATGCGTGACCTGCAACAATTTATTTATTCCAAGTCTCGGTTTCCTTATTTGTAAAATAAGAATATTATCGTCTACTTAATGGGCTGTGGGAGTTAAATATGCTCAGGAGTGTATAATTGATTCTCTGTGAAGAGACCTGTCCTTGTGTGAACAAGCCAACCATGCTTTTGTGAACAAATGTGCACCTGAAAGAGCCAGTCCTTCAGGATAGATCCCGAGCTGCTAACTGGGCCCACATTTATAACAGAGCCAAGTGGCCCTTTGCTGGCTAGAGGTCACAGACGTACTCTGAGTTCTGGGAAAATCTACACCTATGTTTAACTGTGGACTTTCAGAGCTTGCCTGAACCAACCAATCAGAACTACCCCACCTTGGCCAATCAGGGCTTAGTTGTGTCAACCAATCAAAACTCAGCTGCATCGATCAATCAGAACTAAGCAAGTTTGAATCCTTTATTTGCATAAACAGACCTGATTTAGACCCTACAAAAGCCAAACTCTCTCTTTGTTCTCTGAAATGCACACGTTCCTTATACAGGAAGACAGTGTCTCCCGAGTTTGCAAACTGTTCACTGTAATAAAGTGTCTTTCCTCCAAATTCCTTTTCAGAGAACTTTTGTTCAAACTTCAAACTACATAGCTGCACCCAGGTGCCACAGCTGAGCTCTGGGGACATAGCTATGACCTTTATTGCTGATTTTTTTTTTTTCCAGGGCACTGCCTGCACAATTTCAAAAACAGAATTTAAATTAATCCATGGGAACAATTTTTATATCTAATTAAACGTGTTAGAGTTAATTAATGCAACAAACAACAAATATGTTCAACTGCAAAGAGCTTGGGACCACGAGTTCAAAAGCCAGCTAAAAGCCCTACCCAATATTATGACCTTGAGCAAGTCATCCAACTTCCCGAATATTAATTTCTTTATCTGCAAACACAGGGTCAGAACCAGAGGGTCTCTGAGCACCCCTCAGCTATACAGGCCTTGATTTCTAATAACATCTAAGAATGCAGCTGGCTGCTGTTTTTCCTTTTCTAATATTCTCTGGTCATTACTTGGATCACTGACTTTTGAGTCCTTTACTGAATATGAGACTCTAACCCCTGGTCCTCAGTTCCCCAGGTCCCCTAGTCCCTTCCATAGACACAATCCTCCAACTTCCCTTTTCAGTTCATACCTATAAGGAGGGTATGCTAATGAGAGCTGGGCAGACTCAGCTGAAAGATTAGCCAGTGGCTCCCTATTACTTCAATCCCCTTGCTCTTTTTCTTCTCCTGAAAAGAAGCCATTCATACTCTCCCTGCCTCATGCTACAATCATGCCATTTGAGAACTGTTCCAAACAGAGGCTCCTTGGCTTTTCTGACAAACCCATTCAAGACACTCTTTTAAACAGTAACCAGATTCTTGATTCATTAAAGACCCATATAGAAATGTTCCAACTAGTGTCTCTCTGTCGCTGTGCCCCTGTCTGTCTTAGAAAGGGCCCCATGTGGCACTGTCTCCAACAGAGCATGCACTGGGTGGATAACTCCAACCCCATCTTCAAAGCTAAGAGGAGGTGAAATCATCAGCCAAACAGGATTCCTGAAGTTGCCTGTATGTAACATGAGAGTTGCAACAACAAAAACAATTTTAACAACTGCACTGAAGTGTTTTGGGGGCAGTTGGAAAAAAATGAAATAATATAAATCTTGCCATTCAAAGTGAGGTCTAAGAACCAGTAGCATTGGCCATCATCTGGGAGTCTTTGAGGAACACAGACTCTTAGGCCTACTCCAGAATTACTGAACTGAAATCTGTATTTTGTCAGAATCTGTAGGAGATTCCAATGTACATTAACATTTGAAAAGCAGTGATCTAAAATACTATAAAAAAACTAGAGGAACTCTGTGTTGAAAAGTCAAGAATTTATGTTGCCAGCTCTTAAGTAAAACAATCTCCAAGAAAGGTATCATTACATGTGAATTTAGATTCATTTTTTAAAAAGGTTTATTTTATTTTTCTAGAGACAAGGTCTCACTATGTTGCCCAGGCTGGAGTGTGGTGGCTATTTACAGGTTTGATCCCACTGCTTATCAGCACAGAATTCTTATCTGTTCTATTTTAACCTGGGCAGGTTCAGCCCTCCTTAGGCTACCTGGTGGTTCCCCACTCCCAGAAGGTCACCATATTGATGCTGAACTTAGTGCAGACACCCAATGGGCATACCACACGAAGCCCAGAACTCTTGGGCTCAAGCCAACCTTCCTCCCTTAGCCTCCTGAGTATCTGGGAATACACGCGTGTGCCACCACACCTGGCATACATTCATATACTATATGACTGAGACAAGTATACAAAGATCCTCCTCTCTTCCTCTTGCATTCTAATGGTAATGGGAAGAGCTGTAGACATGAAAAAGCTTAGTGTAGGCAAAGAGATGCTAGAAGGTTTCCTTAGGTGGAAAAGAAAAAAGTCATAAAATTGGAAAGGAAGAAAGGAAAAAGATGAAAAATGTTGGAAGAGCAGCTTCTGGGATGAATGGAATTTAATAAAACTTTGCTGAGATGGGGTATGACTTTGCCGTCTGCTTTTGGAGTTGGTTTTATTTTATTTTATTTTTCAGATATAATGGCACATGGAAGTGTGTCATAAAGTGGGAGAAAAAGTGCAAGAATTCCCCAAGACCCATATGTAAGGTTTTCTATAATTCACTTTGTATGCTACAACTGTTTGCCCTGCATAGTGCCAGGAAAATATAAAAATGTGAAATGAAAAAATTTTGTTTTAGAGTTTAAAGATACTTTGGATGTCATGACTCCAATAATACTACCTTACAGATGAACATTTGTATTAGTCCATTCTCATGCTGCTATGAAGAAATACCTAAGACTGGATAATTTATAAAGAAAATAGTTTTAATTGACTTACAGTTTCACATGGGTGGGAAAGCTCAGGAAACTTACAACCGTGGTGGAAGGCACTCTTCACAAGGCAGCAAGAGAGATAATGAGTTTGGAGTGAAGGGGAAAGCCCCTTATAAAACCATTGGATCTTGTGAGAACTCACTCATGGTGAGAACAGCATGGGGGAAAATGCCCCCATGATTCAATTATCTCCACCTGGTCCTGCCCTTGACACATGGGGATTATTACAATTCAAGGTAATATTTGGGTGGGGACCCAGAGCCAAACCATATCATTCTGCACCGGCCCCTCCCAAATCTCATGCCCTCCCATTTTGAAACAGAATCATGCTCTCCCAACAGTCCCTTAAAGTCTTAACTCATTCCAGTATTAACCCAAAAGTCTAAGTCCAAAGTTTCACCTGAGACAAGGCAACTCTCTTCTGCCTATCAGCCTGTAAAATCAGAGGCAGGTTAGTTACTTCTAAGATACAATGGGACTACAGGCATTGGGTAAATGGTCCCCTTCCAAATTGACCCAAACAAAGGGGCTACAGGCTCCATGCAAGTCCAAAATCCAGCAAGGCAGTTATTAAATCTTAACGCTCTGAAATGATCTCCTTTGACTCCATGTCTCACATCTAGGGCACACTGATGCAAGAGGTGGGCTCCCATGGTCTTGGCAGCTCTGCCCCCGTGGCTTTGCAGGGTACAGCCCTTCCTGCCTGCCTTCACAGGCTGGCATTGAGAGTCTGCGGCTTTTCCAGGAGCACAGTGTAAGCTGTTGGTGGATCTACCATTCTGGGGTCTGAAGGATGGTGGCCCACTAGGCAGTGTCCCACTGGGAACTGTGTGTGGGGGCTCCAACTCCACATTTTCTTTCCACACTGGCCCAGCAGAGGTTCTCCATGAGGCCTCCACCCCTGAAGCAGACTTCTGCCTAGACATTCAGGCATTTCCATACATCCTCTGAAATCTAGTTGGAGGTTCCCAAACCTCAATTCTTGACTTCTATGCACCTGCAGATTCAACACTGTATGGAAGCTGCCAAGGCTTGAAGCAATGGCCTAAGCTGTATCTTGTCCCCTTTTAGCCACAGCTGAAACTGGAATGGCTGGGATGCAGGTCCCCAAGTCCCAAGGCTGCACAGAGTAGCAGGTCCCTGGGCCAGGCCCAGGAAACCATTTTCCCCTCCTAGGCCTCCAGGCTTGTGATGGGAGGGGCTGCTGTGAAGTTCTCTAACATGTCCTGGAGACATTTTCCCCATTGTCTCAGTAATTAACATTCAGCTTCTCATTACTTATGCAAATTTCTGCAGTCTGCTTGAATTTCTCCCCAGGAAATGGGCTTTTCTTTTCTATCACAGCATCAGGCTGAAAAATTTCCAAACTTTTATGCTCTGTTTTTCTTGAACACTTTGTCCCTTAGAAATTTCTTCTGCCAGGTATCCTAAATCATCTCTCTCAAGTTCAAAGTTCCACAGATCTCTAGGGCAGGGGCAAAATGCCACCAGTCTCTTTGCTAAAACATAGCAAGAGTGACCTTTATTCCAGTTCCCAACAAGTTCCTCATCTCCATATGAGACCACCTCAGCCTATACATCAATGTCCATATCACTATCAGCATTTTGGTCAAAGCCATTCAACAAGTCTCTAGGGAGTTCCAAACTTTCCCACATCTTCCTGTCTTCTTCTGGGCCCTCTAGACTATTTCAACCTCTGCCTCTTACCGAGTTCTAAAGTTGCTTCTACATTTTTGTGTTCCAGTATAGCAGCACCCCACTCCTGGTACCAATTTACTATATAAGTCTGTTCTCACACTGCTATGAAGAAATACCTGATACTGGGTAATTTATGATGAAAAGAAGTTTAATTGACTCACAGTTCCACGTGGCTGGGGAGGTCACAGGAAACTTAAAATCATGGCAGAAGGCACCTATTCACAGGGCAGCAGAAGAGAGAATGAGTGTACTGGGAAGAGGGAAGCCCTTTATAAAAGCTTCAGATCTCGTGAGAACTCACTCATTATCATGAGATTGGCATGGGGGAAATTGCCCCCATGATTCAATTATCTCCACCTTGTCTCACCCCTGACACATGGGGATTATTACGATTCAAGGTGAGATTTGGATGGGGACACAGAACCAAACGATATCAACACCTTTTAGTCTTGACACTCAAAGTACTTGCCCAAATCCACAGGGAAAAGCTTGGCTCAGTTGCTGGGGTGTGCCATTCACACATTCATCACAAAGTAAAATAATGCCATAACAAAACTGAACACGTGACTCTTTTTCTGAAAACTTTTAAAGCATTAGATCTATCAAGCATCATGCACAGCTCAAGAGGAAACACTATCTGGAAATTCCCCAACTCCCTTGGAAATTCCCAGCTGGCTCCCTGTACACTGCAGATACCTGAAGTGGTTTTGAAGAGTGGGCAGCTAAGACTTAAATGAAGAAGAATTTCTCCCCTGCAAGGATGACCGAGAACCCAGCCACTCTGTTTCCTTCCTGACTAGAGTCCTCTTCTCCACTGGTGGGCACTGACCCCTGCAGAAGCTGCCCTAAGCTTCTGGGACCCAGCAGCACCTTTGACGTGGTTGTCAGGGCTCCCAGTAACATCTCCTTTCTTTGCAGCACTCAGCTTTTAGACTCTGAAAAGCACAGAGCTTTCCCCACTTCCTTCAATAAACTCAGGAAAGAGTGCGGCTTGCATGGACTATTTCAGCAATCTGGAACACTTAACAGGCCCAAATACTTTTCTGTTTCATGCCTCAGCCCAACTCAGGCAACTCCTATTTTCCTCCTGGAAATGAGAAGTGGACATCCAGGAAGGGCTGTGGAAGAGGCAGAAGTCAAGAGGCCGCGGGTAACTGGGGCAAGTCGAGTGGTTCTGAGGACCAGTGTTAAGGTGTGGGCAGCAGAGCAGCAGCGAGGGTGGGGTGGACAGTGGAGTAATAAGAGGGACGGTCACTGAGGGGCAGCTCCACCTGCCCCAGCTGTTGGTCTCAAAAATAAACCAAGCCAGATGCTAGTTAAGTGGTGAAGAAAGACTGTAATATCTATTGCAACAGGGAGAAGGCCCAGTGCGAACTGAACTCCAGTTTGATTTGTGCAGTACAGACTAGGCATTTCAAAGGGAAAGTGAGAGAATTGGGCGGGGGTGACCAGGGCTCAGTGGGGTCAGGGAAGTGGAAAATTACAAAAAGCAGAGGGGGCTTGGTCCATGAGAAACTCACCTGGGTTTGTTAACAGCCTCCCTCACAGAATGGCACACAGGGCCCGATCTCCAGGTGTTGGCTGGAGCAAATGGCAAACTTCTTTGGCAGCCTTGGGTGTCCTTGGGAGGCACCTAAGGGGGCTGGGGCCACCTAGGGATGCAGCCCTGAGCTGTGAGAAGCCATGCTAGTATTTGTCCAAGTCTTCGTAGGCCAGGGTTGAGCCTGAGGTGGTCTCCTTCATACTGAGTGTCTTCAACAGTAGCTTTGATTCTGGGGCCAGGCCACTAAACACACAGAGCTGACAGGGCTGTGCTGAGCTGGGAGCCTGAGCACACGATTCAGTGTCCTTGGGGTAGAGCTCAGGAGGGTGATCCCTGATTTCAGCCCCTAACTAGTATGCCCAGAAGGGGACGGGGCGGCCCACTCAGGAGCCACGGCCACATCCAGGCTTTGGGGTGGAGTTGGGGCTGGCTCTTGGTTCTGCCGCTCCCGGGGGGAGGGTAAACTCTTTCCTCTGAGCCTCCATTTCCTTGCTTGCAAAATGAGGACAGGGCCCTTCTCCTGGGGCTGGTGGATCAGAGAGAAGCATTCCAGTAACGAGAGTAGCACCTATTTAGCATTCAATAAATGCTCATTCCTCTCCTCTTCCTTCGGAGGAAAGTTCAGGCAGTGTCTGATTTAATAAACAGGTTAAAGACCAAAATGCCCCCTGTAAGTTGGTTTGTAATTTGGAAATGTATTTTATTTAGATTCCCACGACCACTCATAAACACTCATTTATGTTGTGTGTAACTTAGAAACATGTTATATTTAGATTCCCAAGACCACTCACATTCGTTTATGCCAAATATGGACACTTCACCACAGGCTTATAACAAAAAGTACAGAAGCAAAAAACCAACCTTTTGCCAGCCTGTTTTGATGTGCCAGGTTTGTGAGTGAGGGGCCCGAACTGTGGAGGGTGCCCATGCTGGCGCCTCCCCGCGAGAGTGCCGAGGCCGAGAACCTGAGCTCAGCTCTTGTCGCCTCACCCGGGTTCCTGTGAATGTTAAGAGAACACAGCTTAGTGTCAGCTTTGAGTTCACATTTTGCCTCCCCTGCTGAGTAATTTTGTGGCATGGGGCAAGTCATTTAACCTGTCTAAGCATCGGCTCCCTCATCTGTGAAATGGGCTAAGAACAGTTACTCCTCAGAGGGTTCTTTCGAGGGTTAAATGAGAAAACTCATGAAAAGTGCTTGGTGGAGTATCTGGCCAATCACTAGGCCAAGTGTCCCCTTGGGGCATTCATCTTCCTGCTGCAAGAGTTTGCTGGGTTGGCATGGTGGCTCATGCCTCTAATGCCAGCATTTTGGGAGGCGGAGGCAGACCGATCTCTTGAGCCCAGGAGCTCGAGATTAGCCTGGTCGACATGGCAAAACTGCATCTCTGCAAACAATCCAAAAGTTAGCCAGGCATAGTGGTGCGCTCCTGTAGTGCCAGGTACTTAGGAGGCTGAGGTAGGAGGATTGCTTGAGCCTGCAGGTCAAGGCTGTAGTGAGCTGAGATAGATTGCACCACTGCACTCCAGCCTGGGCAACAGAGAATGACCCTGCCTCAAAAAAAAAAAAAAAAAAAAAAAAGAGAGAAAGAAAGAAGAGCCTGTGCACAAGTGGTGTTCAGGGAATGTCTGGAGACCTGATCTCAAGCGCTGCCTTGGTGTCTGGGCTGCCTCCCGCCTGGAGGCATGAAGCTCAGGAACAGAAGGTGGGAGGGGAGAGGGACTCCCCCAGACTTCACGACAGCCTCCTTTACAACAGCCACAGATAGGGATGGAATGGTGGGGTTTCTGCTGAGCAACTTTTATAGACTGAATAGGTGTGGAGCCAGAGGAAACAGACCTCTAGAAAACAACTGGCCTCGTAGTTGTTTCTGGAAACCCAGGTAGGAAACAGCATCAAGCTTTGAGGCTTCCTAGGAGTCAAAACTCTGGTCTTGGCTCACAGTGACTGAGAAGTGAAGGGTAGCTGAAACTGCAGAGTCACAAAGGACATTCTTATTTCATCTCAATGAATGCTTTTTGTTGGGGAGGGATGAGATTCTAGAACCAAATTGCCCATTGTTGATGCGTCTGTGAGGCCAGGAGAATCCATGGGTTTTGACCCATAACCCTGGCAAGTATTAAATGTGATGATGGTGACTGTGTACCCAGGCAGCTAGCCTCCTCACTGATTGATTGAGTGACTGATTCATTGATTGATTGATTCATTCAGTCATTCACCAAACGTGCTCCCGTGGTATGCTGGACACTGTTCTAGTACTGCAGGCACCACAGGGACTGAAGCAGGAAAACCCCTGCCTGCCTCAGGGGACCGAGCGGACACAGATATGCTCCTGCCCTTT
The DNA here is from genome assembly GCF_008728515.1 of Papio anubis. Taxonomy (NCBI): domain Eukaryota; kingdom Metazoa; phylum Chordata; class Mammalia; order Primates; family Cercopithecidae; genus Papio; species Papio anubis. The sequence continues at coordinate 5,492,314 of NC_044978.1, forward strand.
GGAAATAATTCCAGAGTATGGAGTGCAGGAAGGAATCAAGAAGAAGGAGGAAAAAGGACAATAAAAGAAACATACAAGCAGGAGGGGAGTGCCAGAGATGAAGACGCCCGGGTCAGAGCCCAGAGGAATCCACCACGTGGCTTGAGTGCGTCTGGTTATTACCATGGTTACTGGCCCTGATGGCCACCCCTGAAGCAAAAAGCCCATTTCTGTAACATTCATAGATGACAGTTCCAAAGCCTCTGTGTGGGTTGACTAAAATCTGCTAGTGAACGTTTAGTGCTGAGAAAATGACCCAGAAATTCTCAACATTTGATTTTCTCTCCAAGACTGGGCATATCTACAAAAAATTCAAACATTTTACACAAAGGGTGATGGGGATTTCATTTGACCCTGTGATGCATTTATCAAAATACGGTTGCAGATTAGAAAGCAAGTCATGTACGTGGAAAAAGAGGGAAGCCAGAGGGTTGAGGGCCTAGGAAAGTCTGAACACAGTCGTTGCTGGGTCAGGCCTTGGGGAGGGGAGCTGCCACATGAAGACGCCCAAGTCAGCAGGAAGCCTTGAGCCTGTGGGCACTGGATGGGCACAGTTTCAGGCAGAGAATGATTATGTGTGACTAAGGTTAACTTACCCCTTTGCCATTTTCCCAGGGACCAGCTGTACCCACCCGACCTCCAAGAGCACTCTCCATGCCATGCACAGGGCATTGAGTGGACGCCCGCCTCATTTCTCCAGCATGGAAAGTCATTCCCAGGATTCTGGGGGCAGCGGAGAGGCCCTTCCCCTTCCAGCATAGGCAAGTCAGGCTGTTTGGGAAGCAGCTCAACTCAAGCCGCGCCTGTCACAGGTGCCCTCTCCCAGCCCCTCCCTTGTTCCCACCTGCATTTCACCTTACTTTCTATCTAGATACATGTCAGATTCTCTCAAATCCAGCAGCCACCATGCCTGGCCTCACCAAGCGCTTGCATCATCTGAGCTATTTCAGTATAAATATTGAAAAAGAAAAGTATCCTTTTCCACTGATTTCAGCCAAGGCAGTTGATAATTTTTTTAAGAAGATTGCTCAGTAGAGTAAGAAGGAAATGGGAAGAAAAATTCAAAAGCTTAGATGTGGATGAGCTTACAAAGCATAGGCATCTCTTACAAGCATCTAAATTCTCCTTCCAGGCTGACTTGGGCTCAGGGCACGGGCTGCAGGCGGTGGGAAACCAGACTAAGCTTTTTGCCTTTTAAAGTAAATTTAGTTGACACTGATTGGACTTCATGTCCTTTCAGAACCTGCTTGGAAAGTTAGAAGAATGGGACTGGGGTAGTTTTCAGGCCATCCTCCTGCTTTGTAGCTATGCTGTAGTTTTGATCCCCCTGCCCTGGTTCTGTCCACTGGATGAAGACAATGCACTCTACCTGACCTGCTTGTCCTCCTCAGAGCAGTGTCTTATGCCATGCACCCCGCTCCCACACAGAATGAGAGATAGATGGACGGATGGAAGGATGGATGGATGGATGGATGGATGGATACAGAGATGGATGTATGGAGGGATGGATGGATGGAGAGATGGATGGATGGATGGATGGATGGATAAACAGATGGATTGGTGGATGAATAGATAGATCAATAGATAGATGATAAACAGATGGATAAATAGATGGATAGTGGGATAGATGGAAAGATAGATGGGCAGACAGATGGATAAATGGATGCATGGATAGATGGATGGATAGAGGGATATACAGAAAGATAGATGGATAAACGGATGGATAAATAGACAGATGATAAATAGATGGATGGATCGATAGGTGGATGGATAGAGGGATAGATGGAGAGATAGATGGATAAATGGATGGATAGATAGATAGACAGATAGATGGATGAATACATGGATAAACAGATGAATGGATAAATGGATGCATGGATGGATGGATAGAAGGATATATAGAAAGATAGATGGATAAACGGATGGATGAATAGACAGATGATAAATGGATGGATCGATAGGTGGATAGAGGGATAGATGGAGAGATAGATGGATAAATGCATAGATAGATAGATAGATAGATAGATAGATAGATAGATAGATAGATGAATACATGGATAAACAGATGAATGGATAAATGGATGTATGGATAGATGGATGGAGGGATAGATAGGAAGGTGAATGGGGGATATCTATATGGATAGATGGAAAAATTGATGGATGGATAGACAGGTAGGTTGATGGATGCAATGGATGGATTAGATAGATAGGAGAAATAGTAGCTGTTTGAATACTCACAATAATAAGAACTCAGCAGAGACCCTGGAGAGCATGTAGGAACTGCTGGAGTGGTGTCCCTAAGTAGATAAGAGGCCATGGACTTAGCACACAAGTGAAGCAGCAGCCTTCAGCAGGTGTGTGTTCAGGGAAGGAGGTATGGTTAAGGCTGATCAGCCAGCGTTTGTGGAAGTTTTATTCTGATAGTTTCTAATTTATGGTGAAATGATAAGCCTTGTCAGGGGCTGGGCTTTGTGCTGGTGGAGATGCTGATGGTTTGTAAAGAGAGAAGAGGTGAAATCAGAGTTGGAGAGTGACTGGATTAGGGAAGGGGTACAAAAAGTGCCCATCTGAGATTTATGATGATGAATTAAGGGGAGGCCTGCCAACAGGGCTTAGGGATTTCCTCCAGGGCCATTCAACTGCAGGGTATGTGGACAGTTGGCTTTAATGAGGGTTGTGGTTTTGCCTAGAGTGTGACAAAGCCAGGGGGCAAAGGAGTTGATGGTGTATGGGTGGGGGGTGAGGTTACAGTGAATTCCCATGGGGTTAAGAGCTGTGGGAGAGGACAGAGGACAGAGGGCATCAGGCAGAGATGGCAGGAGCTGTGGATTGAAGGACCTCACAGGGTCAAAGGACTATGTGAGTCTGGGTTCTAGAGGGAGTGAATGAAAAAGATTATAAGTGGAGGCTCCAGAGTGGACAGATATAACTGAGGTCATCGGGGGTGGCAGTTATTGATAATGGTTCGATCACAGCTCAGGATATGAGCGTGAGAGTGGCCAAGGCAGGGAAGGGGGCGTGATCACTAGAGAAATAAACTCCACAAACTGAGGGGACTGGTTTGGAAGAATCAACTAAATCAGTGGTCGGCAAACTGTGGCCCACTGGCCAAACCCAGCCTGCCACCTGTTTTGAAAATAACAGGGAATACAGACATGCCCATTCATTTGTGAATTTCCTATGATTGCTTCCATGCTACAGTGGCAGTGCCAATGCTAAAACTATTTATTATCTGACTCTTTATAGAACAAGTTCCCCAACTTCTGACCTAAGTGGATATTGCACTTACATTGTTTGTAGGTTTAGGTGAACAAACAACGTTCTACAACAAAAAAAATTTAACTAATCTAATTTCTTATAATAAATACTCCTGGTGTAATGGGTATAGGCCAGCTGCCCTTGAAATTATGAAAACAAACTTTTCAACATATAGGAAAGCTCTTTGCCCTGCTTTGTATGCAGGTATTTTGTTCGGCTTTGTGACAACAAGATACAGAATAAGTATCGACTTAACTGAGTTATATGCTAACAGTTTTGTAAATAGTCCCTAAACGTTCCCCTATCTTACTATGAGACGTAGGAGCTGCCTGCTCTATCTTCTGTGGCTACCTGTGTATCACCTAAAGCTGAATGAAGGGATAGCCTGCTTTTAATTCCCAGATCAATACTGGTATGTGATTCAGCCCAACTGTGTCAGTACTGGACCTAATTAAATACTTTTGGATCTATGTGTAAATGGTTTATCCATCTTTCAGAGAACCTCAGCTCCAGCCACAAGAGTCAGGAACATGCAGTTATTTAGAGAGACCTTCCCAGACCTTATTTATTTAAGTAGGTCCCCCTGCTGTTCTCAAACCATCACCCCACTCATTTTCTCCATAGCAATTATGCAGTTATGCAAAACAAACCAAATATCTTCACTCACTGTCAAAATTTTTCATCCATTTTTCCAATTTTGTAGCTATTCCAGATTTTTGATATAATTTTTATTAGTTGTATGTTATATTTTTACACTGTGTATAACGTTTTTTAGTATTATTTACATTTCATTTGCTTAAAGTCTCTTTAAAAAACTTTTTTGACTTATTTCTCTAATTAAATCTAAGATATTCTTACCGACTCCTTTTATGTCATAACCTTGTTCTGGAGTCCCCCTTGTTAGACAGAGTTGGGTGAGGACACGTAGATGGTACATTTTCTTAGTTCTTGCAGATGTGACAGTATCTTTTTGTTGCCTGCTCACATGAGTAACAAGGTTGGCTTGCTGTAGAATTCATGAGTCATACTTGTTAAGCTTCAAAATACAGACACAGTTCCATTGTCTCCTGGTAAGTGCCACACTGATTTTGCTTTCTTCTCTACGGATATGTTAAAACTGTTTTTTGATTATTCATTTAGGAAATTCAAGCATTTCTGGATGAAATAGTCATATTTTGGATTCTAATTTTCCTTGGCAAAGGGTGGACAATTTTAGACGCAGGTGTTCATTTCTGGGAACTGCATGTATATTTCTGACTGTTGTTTTTCTGCAGTTACTCTGGTTTCTTTTTCAGAAATGCCAATCTGGTTCACAAGGCATCTTTGCATTCTCTGCCATCTTCTTTCTCACCACCGTCATCTCTGTTCCTGTTTCCCTGTGTGGTGGGGACTCTCTGGTTTGTCCTCAGCATCGTAGTTCTGTTTTCTGCGACTGCAGTTCTGCCTTCGCTGCCTGTAATGAGGTTTCGGTTTCGCTATGGTGTTGTGAGCCTCTCTGACCATCTTTGATAGTCCTCTGCCATGCTGCTCAAGTCAGAAACCCAAATCACACCCGATGTCTTGCTGCCCCTTATGCCTTCCTCTCGTCCATCCATGGCTGCGGTTGCTTCAACCTCCAGAATATTTCTCTCAAGGTTATTTTTGTCTCCATCTTTACTGCCATCACTTCAGTTCACCGGGCCACCATCTCACCCTTCTTTTCGCCCCGCCCCCCATTGCTCTTCCTAGTCTGTTCTCTATGCGGTAGTTGGAGTTATTGATGTCTATGCAGACATTTAAACATGTGTATGCACAGTTGACCCTCAAACAACATGGGTTTGAACTATTCAGGTCCACTTACACATGGATATTCTTCTGCCTCTACCACCCCTGAGATCCCAAGACCCAGCCCTCCTCCTCCTCCTCCTCCTTAAATTTTCTCCATAATATTTTCTTTTCTCTGGCGTACTTTATTGTAAGAATACAGTATATAATGCATATAACACACAAACTATGAGTTAATCAACTGTTTATGTTATCAGTAAGGCTTTCAGTCAACAGGAGGCTCAATAGTACTTGAGGCTTTCGGTCAACAAGAGTTACATTTAGGAAAGTCAAAACTTATGGGCGAATTTTCATCTGTCGGGTGGGGGTTGGCACGTGTTCAAGGGTCAACTGTATGCATGTGTATGTGTGTACAGATGTATACATGTGCATACACACACACACACACATACATACTGAATACACACACACTCACACTCGCATTGGCTTTCTTTTGTACTAAGAATTCAAAGCACTTTTCCCAGCTGTGAAGCTTCTGCATGAGCTGACACTGCCTATGTCTCCAAATTCAGCTGTGCCATTTACCAGGCACTGGGTCTTTTTTCAGTGCTTCAGGCATGCGGAGCTCTTTCTCACCTTAAAGCAATTTGCTTCCTCTGCCGGGAATACGCATTACTTGCTTTCCATGTCGGGCTCAGATGACATACCACAGAAGCCTTTCCTGCCTATTTTATCTAAGTAGGTACTACCCGCCCCCAATTGATTCCTTAATAGCAATTCTCATTACAAATTATTTATTTATTAGTACATCATCTGTGGACCTCACCAAAGTGTAAGCTGCCTCAAAGGTGGCATCTTGTCCATTCTGCCCATCTCTGGATTCTCCACCCCAGCCCAGTGCCTCATAATGGGTTCTCCTTTTTTTTTTTGAGATGGCGTCTGGCTCTGTCGCCCAGGCTGGAGTGCACTGGTGTGATCTCGGCTCACTGCAAGCTCCAACTCCCGGGTTCAAGTGATTCTTGTGCCTCAGCCTCCCAAGTAGCTACGATTACAGGCATGTACCACCGCGTCCAGCTAATTTTTATATTTTTAGTAGAGACAGCATTTCACCATGTTGGCCAGGCTGGTCTCGAACTCCTGACCTCAAGTGATTCACTTGCCTCGGCCTCCTAAAGTGCTGGGATTGCAGGCGTGAGCCACTGGGCCAGGTCTTCATAATGGGTTCTTAATAAATATTTGTTAAAAGCATTGGTTCATCACATATTAGTAATTTTCATCTTCACTTATTCCTTATGGTTTCTTTAATATAGGTTATACCTTTTGATATGCTGTAAGAGGATTCCAGGGTGTTGGATGTCTTGGGTCCTCCTGTAGATTATTTTTAGAGTCTTCTAACGTCTTCTAAACCATTGAGATGAAGTCTCTTTCCTATTTTCTGTAGCTTTAAAAAATTACCCCCCAGGCCCCACCCCACCCCATAATTTTTCCTCCTTTATTTACTCATCCTTAAAGGAAGTGACATCTGTAAAGAGCCAGTGCTTGTTAAGAGCGAGGGTGAGCTCATCGTCGAGGTCTGGTCCTCGTGTGCGGAGTCCTATCCTAGTGCTCTCGGTGGAGGACAGGCGGGCAGTGCCCGCTCCCAGCCTGTTCCTGATTCCTCACAGTTGCCTATGGAAGCTCTATTTCCCCAAACTTCTAACTTCTCCTGCCCTATCTGATTGTTCTCTGGTGTTGTATTCTGAGTCCAAGGAGGGCACGAGAAACTTCAGTTTCTAACATGCTGCTGTGCGTGTTTCTTTCGTACTCTCTCTTACTGAGACAGCTTTGCTCACGTGCACTGCTTTTCCTATGACGCGATGGGGCAACAGCAGTTTCTTCTACTTTCTGCACAGGTGGTTTTTCTTTGCTTGCTTTTTAAGCTCTTGTCTCTGAATGAATATAGATTAAAAGAAGGATGGGACGAGGGGTGGACAGCACTAAGGGTAACTGCATAGCACGAAGAATGACTCACGTGTGTGTTGCTGGTAGTTTCCGAGTTCAGGTCCTGGGTACTGGGAGGAGACAGCTGCCTGCAGGGTGGTGAGAAATTCTTCCCATCTTTTCAGATGCTTTCCCTTTTCTGAAGTAAAGCCTGCATATGCCCTTAAGAGAAGCCGTGGCAGGTTTTCCTCCCACCTAGTTCTATCTGCCATGTAGTGAATGAAGCATCTTTCCATAGTTTCCATGTGGTTATTCATTAAGCCTCGTTTTGGGGATGGTGTGAGTTTTGTTTTGTTTTGTTTCCTTCTGGGGGTGAGAAACATTGCATTTTAGGGTTGCTGATAAGATCTAATTAAAACCCAATTTAAAAAATATTAGACACTGAGAGAATTTTCCTCAGAGTAGCATAATAATGGCCATTAAATATGTGCTTCGCCCTTGCCTTAGTCAGCTCTATACTAGGATTTAGCACTAAGAATATTAGAAGAGAGATGTTATATTTACATATTTGGTTGAGACTAAAGAATTTCTTCGTCTTAGCTGCAATAGACTCTCTTATTTTACTCTGGCTTTCTCTCCTAATTAAGCTAGGAACAACAGCTACTGTCTGTTTCCCTTCCATTTTAATCCACTGTTTCTTTTTTATTTTCAGCTATATGTGAACAGATATGGGCTAGTGAAATATAAAAATTAAATCACTCGAGTGGGTCAATAAAAAGGTTATTCTGTTTCTTTCAGGGTTTGGGGGGATTATAATGAATAAAACAGAACCAGAGAAGTTACGAAGCATGTGTTTATCACTCAGCAACAGAGAATGTTAAATAAGTACTTTAAATCATTATTATATATAAAAATACATTTAGTATATTATTGTACACATAAATATAATAAATAATATATTTAATGGGTGTTTTAAATATAATTTGAGTTTTCAAGCATGGATTTATCACTCAAGAGAAAGAATTTTAAACATATAATATAAACAATTATATATAAATACAATAAATATATATTTTATATACTTAAAAATATTTATATATGTACTATATATAATTTTATATTAAAACATTAAGATGTTTTATATTCTATTTCATGGTATATATTAAATATATACTGTATATGTTTAAAATATATTTAAAATTCTGTTGCTGATAATACACATTTTTTAATTTGTGTTTTTGTTTTAAGTTACATATATACACATTATGTATTATCTTATGTGTATACGTGTCACACATGTATGTATTTCTCCATTGTACCATATTTACTTTTAAAACAATAATCTAGGGACAAAAATTGAAAGCTTTAGCTCCTAGTGACTACAAGCTGTAGACAGTAGGTTGGCACAAAATCTGAATGGGAGTCAGTGGATTTGGTGAGCAAATCTTTGCAACAAGCCCTTTGATGTTCTAAAGCTAAAGCCGTTTCAGCTGAAAGCCGGTTGGGGCGCCGGGATTAGGACTGTGGTTTCTATATTTTGAAAATAGCGCTCCCTCCCCCTTGTGGCCATTCGCATGCTGACTTCTAAAATTGAGTTCTGAGAGCTCTTCTGCTTGGGGAGCATCTCTGCCAGTTTGTTTTCTTTCTGCTTTTATACTGTAGCCCTGTCTTCGAGGTAGATTTCAGCCTCCGCTCGCCCCCTCGGTCAAGAAGCCTTGTTTATTGTTATTAGATATCGATGATGTTGACGGGCCCTACCTGGAGGGTCTGTGATCAGACAGAAGGGTGATGGGTCAGGACTCGCTTCTGCTGCGTTTGACGGCATCGCAGGTTGGAGGCCAGTAGTGGGGAAGTCACCGGGTTTAGACTCCCAGGAAACCAGGTTTGGGTCCCGGCTGCATCATTAACTGGTAGAGTTTTTTTTCCGATCCAGGGCTCAAAGCCGTTATGTGTGCAGCCAAAGGCCTCCAAGGTGATTGCTCTCCAGGACACCTTCCCGTTCTGAGAGGCTAGCTCTAGAGTATTTGGGAAGGGGGTATGTTAGACCCTGGCTTCTGCCATTTTTCCTGGGGGCTTATTCCACAGCCTGGGCTGCTGTGAGTTCAATCATGTGGTTGCCTGGGAGCCTAGTGAGAAGAAAACCCAAGCACAAGTCCACTTGGAGAGTTCCAGCATCATTTTAGTGGGGAGGTGCCATGTCCTCTACATAGGGGCTGGCGGGATGGCAGCTTGTACTGGCCGAAGGGTTCTTGGACGAGATCCCCAAGGGGCACACATTCCTTAAAATGTGACAGGCACAACGAGGGACTCCATTTTAAATCTATCAAATTAAAGATTGTTTGAAATGATGCTCAATGCATGCAAGGTTTGTTTAGATGGGCAAGTCGATGGGGTGTAAACAGGTTGATTTTTGTGTGGGCAGTTTGAAAATATCAAGAGCTTTGAAAATGATGGTTACTTTTTTCTTGAAATTTCAATCACAGAGGCAGAATGTGAGCAAAGATGACTATACAAAGACATTCACTGTGGCTTTCAGTCTGTGGTTAGGAAAACTGGAAGCAAGCTAAATGTTTAGCTTTAGGGAAGAGGCTTAAGATGTGGTAACCAAGGTTGCTTTTATTAGTTTTGCCATGGATGGAGCCTTTCTTCAGGTGAGTTGTTACGTGAAACTCTAATTATGTACAAGGGGATTGATTCAAGTTGGTTGGTGGTGGGGGGACAGTTTCTGTTGTGGCATCTCACCCAGACTGCATGACCCAGCCAGTCCTCAGCCTCCCTGGTGGCAGCTCATGAGGCACTTCCATGGCAAACATACCCCATGGCGTAGCTAGAAAGCCCTGACTCAGACAACTGTGGGATGTTAATATCAGACTTTCCTTCTGACTGGTGGAAATTTGCACAGCTCTCTCCCTGATTCTTTTGACTTTTCTGTACTTGCCAAATTTTTCATTATGAACATATTACTTATTGCACTAAAATATCTAAGATGTTAAAAATGATGTCAGTTTATTAGTTTAGAATTAGAAGTATAATTGTCATAGAAACCACAAAACTTGGGTCAGCCTGGCCAACATATTCTTTCCTTTTTGGCAGATCTTCAGGCTCATGTGGAAAAACTGATAAAACGGAAAGCAAATGGAAGAATATAAAACCCCCAATAATCCCACCGCCTAGAGAAAACTACTGTTAGTATTTCGAGTGTATTTCCTTCCAGCTTTTTTTCTATATATGTGTATGTATTTATAATATGTATTAATAATATGCTATATATTAATAAAATACTATATGTAACAAATACATTATATGTATCTTGCATAGAACACTATTTATTGTATTATAAACACAGTTTTGTATCCTGTTTATTTTTGTAAACATTATATTGTAGAATCCCTAGATATTACCATTTGAAAATATGACATTTAATGGCTTCCTAATATTTAAATCTATTGACAAACATAATTTTATAACCAATATTTCTTCTCTAATGGATAGCACTGATGTGAACATACCTGTACATAAATCTTGTCTATATTCGTACTTTTGAAAGTCGCAGTTTCCAAGAACCTATTCATGATGTTAGGTGAGGATTTACCGTCCTTGAAAAAAAAACCTCCCCAAAAGTAGGTGAGTAAGAGACTTTCTTGTAGTCGTCTGATTGATGAGAAATATATCTGAAATATGGCTTGTTCATCTACTTAGACAATAATTATAAACATACCAAATTAATTTACATTTAAATGTTTTTCATTTGTTTCAAATTGAGCTATGATCTGTGGAATGTCAAGGCGTGTTTTTGCTTTTATCGGCTTGTTATGGACCATCAATATTATGTTGTTAATTAAAGAAAGTAACTGGGCCGGGCGCGGTGGCTCACGCCTGGAATCCCAGCACTTTGGGAGGTTGAGGCGGGCAGATCACTTGTGGACAGGAGTTCCAGACCAGCCTGGCCAAAATAGTGAAACCCCATCTCTACTAAAAATACAAAAATTAGCGAGGTGTGGTGGCGCACGCCTGTAATCCCAGCTACTTGGGAGGCCGAGGCACGAGAATCACTTGAACCCGGGAAGCAGAGGCTGCAATGAGCTGAGATGGTGCCACTATACTCCAGCCCTAGTAACAGAGCAAGACTCCATCTCAAAAAAAAAAAAAGTAACTGGTCCTAAGTTTTCTCTTAGCAGCTGTAGTCAAGCGAAGTCTGAAAACATTCAATTTTGGAAGGAGAATTAAGATAAAAGCAAGCAAGCAAATGCCACCTTCCCACCATCCACCCAAATGTATGCAATCTTTTGCTTCACATTTTTGTGTAATGCACTGTGTTTTCAGAATCCTCCTCAGAATCTCGCCTCTCCTGTTGCTTTGTGTTATTGAACGCAGACTCGTGCAAGCGGAAGCCCTGCGCAGGCGGGGCTGGGCCCTTTCCTCTCACACACTGGGACACTTCCTTATTGCCTCACCAGCCAGTTCGTTTTACAGCTTGCCGGACAGCATTATTACATCTGAGCACTCGGAAATTAGATGCTGATACTGAGTACTGATTTACATAAAAATCTACATATTCGCAGGTTTTCGAGAGCTACTTACTTGGAACTTTACAAGGTCAGGCATCCCCTGAGTCTAGGACCATGCCTGTTGAGGACGCAAAGGGTGTGCTCAACAAAAAGTTGTTGAATTAAAAATCATCTTGGAATGTAAAGGTGACTAGCATTATGGAAACAGTTTATATTGACATTATTAGTAGTATTTACTTTATTTATTTTTTTATTTAGGGTCTCACTCTGTCACCCAGGCTGAGTGCAGTGGCATGATCTCGGCTCATTGCAACCCCCTCCTTCCGGGTTCAAGCGATTATCTCCCTCAGCCTCCTAAGTAGTTGGGATTACAGACATGTGCCACCATGCCTGGCTAATTTTTGTATTTTTAGTAGTTTTACCATGTTGGCCAAGCTGGTCTCGAACTCCTGACTTCAAGTGAACTGCCTGCCTTGGCCTCCCAAAGTGCTGGCATGAGCCACTGTGCCTAGCGTGTGTTGACATTACTCATCCTCCTAAAATAATAATAAAATAACTGGAAAAATTAGCTTGGAAAAAGTTAAGCTTTTTGTCTGAAATTTTGGAGAATTTTTTTTAACCTCCTAAAGTGTTTGCATCTTTTCTTTGTCTTAATCACGAACAGGAAATTTCAAAGCATAACAAAGACCCAATTCTTGCTGCTCTGGTGTTGCTTCGGTGGCAATTTCAGCAGCAGTTCTGTGGATTGTCCTGACGGATGCCACCACTTTTGAACACTGGTAAATTTAAACAGTGTAAATTGCATTTGTTCTTTTCAAGGATTCTCTCATGCATATTTTCTCATTCAATTTTTAATGAGCTAAAACTTGATTGATACTTAATGCATAATTGCATGCTTTAAGTATATGTGTCCTTGTTATTTCCATTTTATAGCCAAAATTTGGACATGGAAATTTAGAGATTGAATAGCTTACTCACTCAAATGTTCAAGTTAGCAGTCAAACCCCTGTTCCCTGGTTATTTTCCCTGCACCATGAGGTTTCTAAAAATGTGAAATAAACCTGGTTTTATAAGTAGAGCCAGACTCTTCAGATTCTTCCCAAGTACAGGAAGTTGTAAGAACGTCTTCTCCCTGGCTTTCAGAAGGTGAGAGGCTGCAGCCATTAGAGAGTCCACGTGGCTCCCGGGGCAGCCCCTCCTATGCTGTCCTTCAGTGGCCCTGTCTGTTCACCCATGAGGAGCAGTTTAGAGGTCTGCAAGCACAGGTTACACAGAGCCCCGGTCACAGACAGGATGCCAGGCTCCCACCCCATAGACCCTGTTCCCCACCTCACCCCTCAACTGGTGCCTGAAGAATACGATGTCACAGTCACCAACACTGCAGTTACGGGGAATGGATTCGAGCTTCTAAAAGTAGGGTGAGCCAATGGTTTACTGGCAGAACTAGGACCCTCTTACAGCAGTGTGGTTGTCCTGGCTGCTCATGGCGATGCACAATGAACCGATCACTACATTTTCTGAGGCCAGTTATTAAATGCATCCATTAGTAAATAATACACACTGAAATGATGCTCTGATTCCTGCAACTCCGTGCAGGTAGCATGATTGTAGTGAGTAGTGCTAGAGCTGAAAGAGCTTTCTGTTTAATGAACATGATTTTCACGAGGATGAGCAACTGTTTAACGTTAGCGCACATATCAGAGTTAGCAACAATAGACTTACTGGGAAAAGAATTAGCAGATTGGAGTGCATCTCCATTTGACAAATCACGGTTGAATTACAACCACAGGTTGACTAAGAATACAAGGTTTTAGCAAAAATCAACCAAAAATTTTCACAGAATTTTATTCTATGAGAATCGATGGCTATGTGAAATTTACATTAAAGACTAACACAGATTTTGTTATGGATTGTAAATTTTGTATTACACAGCCTTGATCTCAAATAGATGTGTGTATATATTGTCATAGTCCCATTAGGCTGCTATTACAAAATACCGTAAACTGCACGGCCTAGAAACAACAGAAACGTGTTTCTCATGGTTCTAGAGGACGGGAATCAAGCCCAGGATCAGGGCACCAGCAGCTTCTCTGTCTCAGGAGGGCCTGTTTCCTGGTGCACACACGGTGTCTTTTCTGTGTCCTCATGTGGCAGAAAGGGCAAGGGAGTCTCTGGGATTTCCTTTATAAGGGCATTAATCCCATTCCTGAAGGCCCCACCTTCACTGACCTAATCACCTCCCCAAGGCCTCATCTCCTAACTTTGGGGGTTAGGATTTCAACGTGTGAATTTTGGGGGACAGAAACATTCAGTTCATTGCATATACATACACCACACACACATACTGTGTGTGTAGATATAGTGTATATATAGGATATACATACTATATGTATATGCACATATGCATAATACAATAATACATATTGCATATATGTATACATATACATATATTCACACACGTTGTATGTATATATACAGTATATACATACTACATGTATATGCATATATGCATAATACAATAATATATACTGCATATTGTATAGGTATGTGCAATAAGTGTTATTGTATTATGCGTGTGTGTGTGTGTGTATATATATGAGACCCTATTTTATACATTTACCAGCACACCACTGTTTTTGTGAAGGAAAGGGGTGCCATCATTACATATGTCGAACTACCAGGTGAACTCACGACAGTCCCAGGCAATCCAAGAACCTGTGGTCCTCACCAAACTTTCCAGGTCCAGTCCAGCACACAGTCTCCCTCTGGGCTGTTGTTTTCTTACAGCTCCCTCCCCCAGCACAGACCCTGTACAATCCCTCCAAAAAAGGCAATTTCTCGCTGAGTCCCTTTGCCACAGGGAGTTGCAGGAGCATTAAGTGACCTCCTGAGCAACTGCCTTCATCCTGCTTCATCCCTTTCCCAGGTCCCTCATGGAAGCACCATTTCTGGCATCTATTAGCTCCGAGGCTATAGAAGCATCTCATAAAGTTTGTAGGTTTAATTTTCTTACTGCAAAATGGGACTGATAGCACCCACCATGCAGGGCTGCTGCAAGGATTGGAAATAGCACGTGTAAAGTGCTTTCTATGTGCTTGGCACAAGATGCATGCTCAATGAATGGCACTGTTTTTGCTATCGTTACTGCTCCTGCCCCTACTTTGTTTGAGTCTCCCTGCCTTAGGCTCCGAGTTTTGGACACATCCCCGTTACTTGGGCCACTGGGACTTTGATGGTTTTGACTCCTTTCACCCACTCTAAAGCTGAGGGTTTCTCCACCCCTTCCCATGCCCAGTCCAGACTTGTGGGGTGGTGGTCACCGTGAGGGGTAACCAGTGGTCACTCTGCTCTTTTCCTAGAGGGCCTTATATTTAGGGGTGGGCCTCCAGAAGCAGCTCTGGGTCCTCAAACCTGCCCCTTGCCCTAGCTATGTGATCCAGCTGTATGCACTATACCCAAGTGAGGACAACCAGACCGCTTCAGTGCTGGCCATGGCGGTCAGTCCAGAGGCCTTCCTTGCCCAAGACGGGCCAATGAGAACCCCTCCCTGGACTTTTCTGAGTTGGAATGAAGGGAAGAAGTCAGTGCCCCTTATTGGGAGCTGGAGATTCAGGAGCTGATGGAGACATGTTGGCTATCTAGAAGAGCCAATGACAGAGTGTCTGAAGCCAATGACAGAGCAAACTAGACTCCAGATGGTGGAAGAGTCCTGCCAGAACAGAGGTCACTAAGGCCTGACTGCATCCTGACCCTCTCTTGAGGCACACTGAGATCTCCACTCCCATCACGAGGCAACACCACAACTCCTCTCCCCATTCCTGCTAACGCTTTCCTCCCATTCCATTCCATTCCATTCCATTCCATTCCATTCATTCATTCCATTATTCCATTCCATTCCATTCCATTCCATTCCTTCATTCCATTCATTCCATTCCATCCATTCCATTCCATTCCATTCCACCTTCCATTCCATTCCATTCCATTCATTCCATTCCATTCATTCATTCCATTCCTCCATTCATTCCATCATTCATCATTCATTCATTCATCATCATCATTCCATCCACATCTTATCATTCCATTCATTTTCATTCATTCATCCATCCATTCCATCATTCATTCATTCCATCCGTCATCCGTTCATCCCTCATCGTGTCATCCGCCATCGTGTCATCCGTCATCATCATCATCATCATCATCATCATCATCATCATCATCATTCATTCCTTCCCTTCCTTCCTTCCTTCCTTCCTTCCTTCCTTCCTTCCTTCCTTCCTTCCTTCTTTCTTCCTCTTTCTTGAGTCTCACTATGTTGCCCAGGCTGGGTTCAAACTCCTGGGCTCAAGAGGGCCTCCCGCCCCAGCCTCCTGAGTAGCTGGGTCTACAGGCACCCACCATGCCAGGTTCTCTGTTTTTCTTCATTGAGTCTCCAATGAATGGGAGGCTTTGAGCCGGAAAAGTGTGACACTCTTTCTTTAAGCTCCAAAGACTCCAAATTACTACCCCTGTGCTTTTGAAGGGTTTCTTAAGGGTGACGTATGTCCAGAATGATTTACAATACCTTTTGTGCCAGGCGAGGCGACTTTGCATTTGTGCTTGTTGGTCCAGCCCCTGAGGCTGTAGCAGGGGATTCCACAGGATTTTTTTGGTGGGGCATCACTGCCATTTACTCTCAACCTTTGCCTAAACTAACTCAAGTCAGCATTCCTTCACTTGCAGTAACAACGAAAACATTCCTAATGAGTCCTCCCAGCGTCCTCAGTTTCAGGGAAGGGAAATCAGACCCGCTCTGCCCCTGCTCTAGGGAGAATAGCCCCCATTTCATATCAGGGCTGACTCTCCGTGGTCTGTGTCAAATGCTCAAGAGAAGCACATTTCTTGACCCAAATGAGACACCAGCGCCCAAGCCCCGAGGAACCTGATTCTAGAAGGGTCCTGCGCTCTAGGAGGGTCAGAAGTGGCTTCTGCTACCATCTTGCTTTAGGAGTCCATGTAAATAACAGACTGAATACACTGCTTTGCTCTGAAGTAGACATATGGGGTCTAATTCGGGGGAACCTGTGCCTCTGCAGCCTCTGCTCCCAAGTCTGTGGCAGGCATTGCCTATGGATCATGACACGGTCCTTGCAGCTTGAGTGTGCCAGGAGAGTGCTTCTCATCACAGGGCTGCTGGCCGGCCCTTCCCTGGTGCTCTTGGTCCTCATTGGAGAAGGACTCGACCGAGCTTGTCTTCTTGGCTGAGTGGGCCTCCGTGTGGAGAGACCACAGTCTATGAAAGGGCTGTGTTGGATGTGGTTTTATGAGTTCTTGTGTACAGGTATTCTACAATCCACAAAGCCACACTAGTGTCTGCATGTCAAAGGCTAATACCCAGGGAAGGTGAAAATCTCCCTTAAAATCGCTAGTGAAAGGTGGGTTAGGCCAGGGGAATATAGAATTAGGTTTATGTAGCAGCCTGGGTTTCCACAGAAACGAGATGCAGTTGCATCAAACACATGACTAAACTTTTCCACACTGGTTTTAAGCCTGGAAGGAGGCTAGAGGAGGGTGTTTACTGACCGTGCAGGCACAGTGAGAATTTGGACAGCAAAGCCCTCCAAAAAGTCTCAATCAAAGCAAATGGCAATGACTCCCCACAAAAATATCGTGTGTGAGCCCCTGCTACAGCCTCGAGGGCCGAACCAGAGTGGCACATGTGCAAAGTAGTTTTGCTTGGGGGACAAAAGGTATTGTAACTCATCCTAGAAACACACCACCCTTAAGAAACCCCTCAGGGGCTGGGCGTGGTGGCTCACGCCCGTAATCCCAACACTTTGGGAGGCTGAGGCAGGCGAATCACGAGGTCAGGAGATCGAAACCATCCTGGCTAATACGGTGAAACCCTGTCTCTACTAAAAATACAAAAAAGTAGCTGGGCGTGGTGGTGGGTGCCTGTAGTCCCAGCTACTCGGGAGGCTGAGGCAGGAGAATGGCATGAACCCGGGAGGCAGCGGAGCTTGCAGTGAGCCGAGATCGTGCCACTGCACTCCAGCCTGGGCGACAGAGCGAGACTCCGTCTCAAAAAAAAAAAAAAAAAAGACTCCCTTCAGAAGCACGGGGGAGGTCATTTGGGGTCTTTGGGGTTCAATGAAATACAGCATCACATTTTGCAGCTCGAAGCCTCCTATTTATTGGAGACTCAGGGAAGAAAGCCAGAAGTGTGATGTTGCCTGGGTAGGAGAGCCCGGCCTGCAGTCTTCTGCAAGCAGCAGCAGGAAGCTGCAGCCGTGAATCAGGGCCTTTGTTCTGAAGCCGGCAGGGAGTAGGCCCTTCTGCTCACATTGCCCTCGGGCAGCACGGGTGTGTACCCGGGAGCCTGCGGTGGCAGACCCCTAGGTGCAGCAGGAGTCCGGCCTGGAGGCCGGGCTGGGGGCAGCTGGAAACAGCATTCATTGTTTCTGCCCCTGCTCCTCCTCGCAGCAGTGAGGACTGGGCTCCCATCCAGCGAAAGGGCTGAAAGCTTTCTGGGTAAAGCACCCAGGCTTGGTTAGTTGGTTGGTTTGAAATGTATCCATTATTGGCCGGGCGCGGTGGCTCACGCCTGTAATCCCAGCACTTTGGGAGGCCGAGGCGGGCGGATCACGAGGTCAGGAGAGCGAGACCATCCTGGCAAACACGGTGAAATCCTGTCTCTACTGAAAATACAAAAAAATTAGCCGGGCGTGGTGGCGGGCGCCTGTAGTCCTAGCTACTCGGGAGGCTGAGGCAGGAGAATGGCGGGAATCCGGGAGGCCGCGGAGCTTGCAGTGAGCCGAGATCGCGCCACCGCACTCCAGCCTGGGCGACAGAGTAAGACGCCGTCTCAAAAAAATAAATAAATAAATAAAAATAAAAATAAAAATAAAGAAATGTATCCATTATTTAATTAGGTTCTTTGCAAGAAATTGAGAACCGCGGTTGGTCAGGATACATTGCATCTGTGAGTGAGAACACAGAACGAAGGCAGCCCTGGCGCTGAGGGATAACTGTGGTTCGGGGCAGAATGTGCGAGTCCACAGCTTTCTGATCTGTCTTGCGCTGCTGTGTAAGCTGCATTTCTTTCTCTGTGTGAAGTGTTCACCTTCCTGATGTCTGTGCGTGTGCACCAGTGAGACGTGGGGGGTTTTCACACTGCTGATAGCAACTTTGATGGAGGTGGTGATGGCACATTTCCGGTGCGTTCTACGCGGAGAAACTCAGTTGAGGACCAGAGGTCTAGTTAACTGCTTAGCTCAGGAAAACCACCCTCTGGACTCCGCGGCGCCTAGTGAGGATGACTGGAGCCGACCCCGGACTGAGGCCGCCTGCAGCCCTCCACCTGCTGACTGAAGAGATTTTTTTTTTCTTTGCCAGGGCTCCACACTTCCAAGGCGCATCTTGAGTAGGCGCATAGGTAGGCATTTCGGGAAGTTTAACCACCCAGGCACCTCCATTCTTATCAACCCCAGCTGGTTTTGTGACAGTAGCAAGAACCTTCTCTTTTTTCAACTCTGGATTTAGCGGCTGAATGTTTCCTCTTGTCCATGGCTTGTCTGGACTCCAAGCAGGTCAGAAATATCTGCCTATTCCCCTGATGGGACAGGGTGTCTGCTGCAGAGGGGCTTCCCCTTCCTGGGCTCTTTGGGTTTGAGATTACCCTTCTTAATCTTGTCACTGGCATCAGCCTCCTTGGCTGCAGGTTTCTTTCCTTAGCTTCCAGCTTCTCAATTTTTCACTCACCATCTTGCAACATGGGAAAGAGTTGGGTCTTGTTTTGATGCAACTCATTATGGAATAGATGCAGAGGCAGAGGCAAAAGTATCAGTGTTTTATCAATTGCTTGAAAGGCTACAAAGACATAGATTCATAGAATGTGTAGCGCTGGAGGAGGCCAACATACTGCAAGAGAAGGAAGATATTCAACCTGCAAATGTACTTAATGCCTGGCCAGTCTTAGGGAGAATGGCAGGGCCGGCTCCTCTCAATGTGAGAAGGAGCACTGAGGAACAAGATTCTGGGGTCCATGTTCTGGAGTCTGAATCTGGGTTGGATGTGAGACTTCTGAGCTCATGGTAGAAGCGAGGCTTACCAGCAGGTCACTTCTGATTAGGAAGAGTGACTTCAAGGTCTGTCAGTATTTCCGTTTCCTCTGGAAGAGCAAATACAGCATAAATGGTGTTTATGCTGTATTTAAAATTGCTGTTCTTAAAAATGTGTCAGAAATTGAGTGGCTCAAAACAACACAAATGTATTATCTTATGCTCTAGATGTCACAAGCCTGAAACGGGTCTCCCGGGGCTAAAGTCAAAGTACTGGCAGGGCTAGGTTTCTTTCTGGGGGCTCTAGGGAAGAATCCTTTTCCTTGACCCCTCCAGCTGCCCACGTGCCTTGGCTTGTGATCCTCTCCCTCACTCCGGACAGCAGCAGCCGTGCAAGCTCTTCCAGTTCTTTGCATGACACATCACTCTGACCTGCTCTTCTCCTTCCCTTTTCCACATTAAGGGCCCCTGTGATTCCCCTGGATGGACCCCAGTGATCCAGGATAATCCTCTGGCAACTTTAATTCCATCTACTAGTTTAATTCCCCCTTTCCATGGAACTTACTTCATCTACAGGCTCTAGGGATAGGACGTGAACACTTTTGAGGGGCCATAATTGTTATAGGAGTTATTGAGAAATTATTTTAGGCACATAGAGAGGAAAAGGGGTCCTTGGGAAGTTTTTTTTCTTTTAAAGCAGCTCCAGAAACGTTTCTTGTCTAGCAGGAAAGCCCCGATTCTTAGTAGGAGAGTGGGGGTGGGGAGGGCAAGCTTTAATACACAAATGCCAGCTGTTAGAAACTGGGTCCACCCAAACATGGGAATTCCCACCGTCTTCTTGTCCCCACATGTGCCCGGCAACATGGCCGCTCCCACATATCCCCACGTGCGTAGAACATCATGGCGCCCTGTGTTTGCATATTAAAGGACTAGGGTGGCAAGGCCAGTTTTTTTACGGGCTATGGGAATGACTTGCCTGGTGAAACCAATCGCGGAGCCCTATGCAAATGAGACACCACCTCCTCCAGCCTCCTCACATAACTGGCTGTTTTCCACCGAGCTCGGGGTTCCCTCTTTTGGCTTGGAGACCCCTCCCTCTGTCTCTGTACAAGGGGAGCCTCTTCTTTCTTTCTTGCCTATTAAATTCTCCTTAAAATCACTTTAAACTCTTTAAAACCACTCCACATGTATCCGTGTCGTTTTATTCAAACTGGTGCGAGACCAAGGACCCTGGTGTTCCTCCAGTCATGGGAGCCATATCGTTACGTCTACCACGGGGCAGCTCCAGCTTGTCAGGATACCTTTGACATTCATGGTCTCAACTGCTGAAGTCCTTGTCTTCAACTATTTGGGAGTGACACTGAGGGTGCATGATTTGTCATTGCTCGCCGTTTTACTTCTAGACGCTTGTGCCAAAGCCAGTGACGTCCTAGCGAGTACGCCTCCCAGTTTTGAGGTCCCAACACCTCCTTGCCAACCTCCCAGTTGTAAGGTCTCAACACCTCCTTGCTGATCTCATTTAGTGATACTCAGATTAGTTCTCACAGTAACCCTTTGAGATGGACAAAATCCTTCCCAGATTCATAGTGAGGAGACTTATAAAATTATATGCTGCAGTAATACTTCCAAATTCAAGGACTGTTTCTATATTCCCTACACAAGTGTAAAGGTTTTATGTCCTTAATGACTCCAGTTCCTTTCAGGATTCTTTTTTTTTTTTTCAATCTTTGGCCACTAGAGGGAGACAGCTCTTTGAAGAACTGAGGCCATTTTGCATGTTTGTGGGTGTAGATGGAGGAAACACCGTGTTTAAAAATGGTATCCAGGGCCGGGCGCGGTGGCTCAAGCCTGTAATCCCAGCACTTTGGGAGGCCGAGACGGGCGGATCACGAGGTCAGGAGATCGAGACCATCCTGGCTAACATGGTGAAACCCCGTCTCTACTAAAAAATACAAAAAAAAAAACTAGCCGGGCGAGGTGGCGGCGCCTGTAGTCCCAGCTACTCTGGAGGCTGAGGCAGGAGAATTCCTGGGAGGCGGAGCTTGCAGTGAGCTGAGATCCGGCCACTGCACTCCAGCCTGGCCCGCAGAGCGAGACTCCGTCTCAAAAAAAAAAAAAAAAAGGTATCCAGGCCGGGCACCGTAGCTCACGCCTGTAATCCCAGTACTTTGGGAGGCCCAGGCGGGCGGATCACCTGAGGTCGGGGGTTCGAGACCAGCCTGACCAACATGGAGAAACCCCGTCTCTACTAAAAATACAAAAAAATTAGCTGGGCGTGATGGCGAATGACTGTAATCCCAGCTACTCGGGAAGCCGAGGCAGGAGATTTGCTTGAACCCAGGAGGGGGAGGCAGAGGTGGCGGTGAGCTGAGATCGCGTCCATGATCGCACTGCAGCCTGGGCAACAAGAGTGAAACTCCGTCTCAAAAAAAAAAAAAAAAAAAAGGTATTCAGGGCTGACCTAACAGGTCGACAACCAAGGGGACCATGCCTGCCCTTGTGCCCCGTGCAGGCCTCGTTGGACAATTTTCCCCAGCATCTTCAGGGCTCACACTGCCATAGTAGCACGTGCCATTCAGACCAAGGTCTTTTTTTAGCCATCGACGCTGTAACATTTTAAACAATCTTCTCTGTCTTTGAAGCCTACTTTATAGAAAGAAAGGCTAAGTTATCAGAACTGACACTATATAAAAACATAGAATCCCAAAAATTCGAAGTCTCTTAAGTGGTGCATGTAGGATCTAAAACCGTGGCCACTGCTTACCTAGACAAGGCGTGTTCCAACCACATGTCATCCGAGATTGCTCTGAACTGGGAATGAGGATTCATTTTCTCTGTTAGAGTTCTGGGTTCCCCGTCACAAGATTTGCTCCTGACACCTCAGAGTGTGCAATATGCGACTTCTGTACTAAAGAGGTAGCTTCCAATGAGGTAAAATGTCTAATCTGGTAATCATGTGCGTCTAATTAAGGCTGCATGCAGAAAAATCAGCCACAGATGCCAAATAGCCAACTTAGTAACACAGGGACCACAGAGAGAACTCAGTAAGGATGACGTGGAATGACTTTAGTTTAATGCTGTGTATGACAGATCTTTATGTTATTATTTAAAAAGTAATTAGAAACTTACCTTTTAATGTCAGTTTAAAACTTAATTAGCTATGGCCAGAGAATATGGGTTGTATGATACCAATTGTGAAATTTGTTATTTTATGGTCCGTTTTTCATAGCTATTCCACATATACTTGGAAAAAATATGAATTCTCTGTTCATTTGGTGTAATGTTCAGTATCTATCCATAAGATTATTCAGGTTGATTATGCTGTTAAAATACGCATCTTTAATGATTTTGAACTATCAATTACTTGGAGAGATGTTCTGAAATCTCCCACTGAGATGGGAGAATTTTCAATTCCTTCTTATAGGTGTGTTTTTGCTTCATCTCTTCTAAGACTTTGTTTCTAAGTTACTAGAAGTTTGGAGTTGATCCATTTTCTTAGTAAAGTGAGTCTTTTCATTGCGGCTTCTCTTCATCTCTAGTTATGATTTTTCCTTAAACTCTATTTTGCCAGATGTTAATATAGCCACGCCTGTTGACCTTTGTTTAAAATCTATATGCTATGGCTTTTCCTACCTTTTTATTTTCAATGCTACCATAGCCTTACGTTTTAAACAATTCTTATAAGTGACAGATAGTTGCATTAAAAAAATTTTTAATTTGGGGGTACATAGTAGGTACATATGTTTATGAGGTATTCATCATATCAGGGTAACTGAGGTATCCATTGTCTCAAGTATTTGTCATTTCTTGTGTTAAAAACAATCAAATTATACTTTTTAAGTTATTTATAAGACTGTAGTCACCCCTTGTGCTATCAAATACTAGATCTTACTCATTCAATCTAACTACGTATAGTTGCATTTTAAAAATCCAATTCAGTAATGTTTGTCTTCCAAAGGGTGGATTTAGTCCTGGTGTTGGTTAGAAGTGATAACACGTCTGCATTTATTTCTCTCATCAACTTTGCCCTTACTCTTGTTCAATCTTTTCTTTTTTTCTTTCCTTTTTGTCTTATTTTGGATTGATTATTTTTGCTCACTTTCTTCTCTTTCCTACTATCTTTAAAGTTATACATTTACTTACAAAATTTAATGTAAAGTTTTCAGTTGAGAAAACAATGACTAGGTCTTTTTCAATTTATATGCAATTATTGTAGTGTATTTTATTTCTATTTTTGATTCCATGGAACTTTATTATTAATATTGTTTTAACTGATATTTCTTTTGATTTGGCAGCATATTTACCATTTTTTTATTCCTTCTTGCATCTTAAACTTTCTAACTGGGCTAACTTGCCTTGTACCTAAAGTACATCCTTTAGAATTTCTTTTGATGAGGATCTATGAGGCAAACTCTTTCAGTCTGTTTAAAAATAATTTTTCCAGGGCCTACTTGAGGGTGGAGGGTGGGTGAAGGGAGAGAACTGGAAAGCTACCTATTGGGTACTATGCTTATTACTTAGGTGATGAAATAATCTGTACACCAAAGCCCTGTAGCATGTAATTTACCTTTAGATCAAACCTACGCATTTACCCCTGAAATGAAAGGTTAAAAAAAGAAACTTTTATTTTGTTCTAATCTTCAAAGTTATTTTCCCTGAACACACAATTCTAGGTTCATAATTATTTTTTATTTAGCACCTTGAAGATATTGTTCCATTGCCTTCTGGCTTCTCTAGTTGCTAGTGAGTAATAATTTGCTATTCTAACTTTTGGTGCTGCTGAGTAATCTCTTGTTTCACTATGTCTGCCTTTACAATTTTTCTTTTTGTCTTTGGTGTTCTGCAATTTCACTATGATCTGCCCAGATGAGTGTTACTTTTAATTTCTCCTGTTTGGAATGTATTGAGCTTCCCGAATTAGATAGTTGTCTTTCATTCCTTCTGGGAAATTCTCAGCTGCCATCTCTTCATATATCACTTTACCACTTTCTCCTCTACATGTGCTTAAATGTTTGTTAGATGTTATCAGTCTATCCTCCAAGTTTCCCAACCTTTCTTTCATATTTTCTTTCTCTTTGTCTGTCTGTACTATATTCTACATAAGTTTCTTAGATCTATTTTCCAGTTTACTAATGCCTTATTTAGCTTTGTCTGATTTTCTATTATTGTGTTTATTTTACTTTTCAGTTTTGGAATTTTTATTTTTTAAATATATGCCTCAGTTCTAAACAGTTTTTTTTTTAATCACTTACTCATATTTTTACTCCCTCTTTTGTTTCTTAAGCATATCAAATACAGGTATTTTATATTGTAGGAGAGCAAAAATGGCTTCCCTCTAGCTTTGTAGGCTCTTTAGCTGAGCCATAAATTAAACTGACATAAGACAGATTAACAAGAGAAAAATCACATTTTATTATGTATATACACACACAGGAGTCCCAGAAAATATGAGACTCCAGGAAAGGTCAGATGATTAAAGCTTATACAGCATCCTGAGCTACAGAAAGGAATAGGAGCTTGGGGCTTCTGAGGGGACATGGTGACACAAGTTGTGGGAGGGTAAGGGGAGGAAA
This sequence comes from Papio anubis, assembly GCF_008728515.1. NCBI lineage: Eukaryota > Metazoa > Chordata > Mammalia > Primates > Cercopithecidae > Papio > Papio anubis. Next base: position 5,517,412 of record NC_044978.1, read on the forward strand.
TGTATGATGAATAAAGATTATCTTGTTAGGCAGATAAAAAGTCTCTCAGGTGATAGGCTGGGTGAGGTGGCTTATGCTTGTAATCTCAGCACTTTGGGAGGCCAAGGCAGGAGGATCACCTGAGGTCAGGAGTCTGAGACCAGCCTTGCCAACATAGTGAAACCCCATCTCTACTACAAATACAAAAATTAGTTGGGTATGGTGGCACACACCTATAGTTACTTGGAAGGCTGAGGTAAGAGAATCGTTTGAACCCAGGAGATGGAGGTTGCAGTGAGCCAAGGTCACACCACTGCACTCCAGCCTGGTCAACAGAGTTGAGACTTCCTCCATCTAAAAAAAAAAAAAAGTGTCTCAGGTAATAAAAGTTGTCCAGAGCAGCTGTCTTCCTGATACATATACTTTTACTGACATAGACTTCCTTTACAAAGGTAAATTTATTTTACTAAAGGATAAGAGCCACTCCTGTGTCTGCAGTTTCTCAAAATCATCAGCTCAAAAAATGCCAAAGAAGTATATTTTGGGGTGGCATATTCTGGTCTCTATAGTGATATTTTGGGGTGGTGTGTCCTGAGCCCTAACGGTATTGAGTGGCTGATAATTCCAACTTTTAATAATTCTATTTTATTTATTTATTTATTTATTTGAGACCAAGTCTCACTCTGTCGCCCAGGCTGGAGTGCAATGGCATGATCTTGGCTCACTGCAAACTCTGCCTTCTGGGTTCAAGTGATTCTTCTGCCTCAGCCTCCCAAGTAGCTGGGATTATGGGCACCCATCATCATACTTGGCTAATTTTTGTAATTTTGTACAGACGGGGTTTCACCATGTTGGCCAGGCTGGTCTTGAACTCCTGACCTCAGGTAATCCACCCGTCTCGGCCTCACAAAGTGCTGGGATTACAGGGGTGAGCCACTGTGCCCAGCCTGATAATTCTATTTATTATGCCTTTCACTCTTCAGTGAAGTTCCTCATTTCGTATTTATGTGTGTGTGTGTATGTGTGTGTGTGTGTGTGTGTGTGTGTGTGTTTAGGCTCCTATTCCTTGGAATTTTATGTGTTGGAATTCTTTGGGTCTCAATTTCAAGGTGAATTTCTTCAGGGAGAATTAGCATCTGCTAATTACAAGCACCTGTGGGACCATCAACTAAGGGTAATCTAAAGCAGCGGTGCCCAATCCCTGGGCCGTGGACCAGTACCCATCCATGGCCTATTAGGAAGGAGGCCACACAGGGGAGGTGAGTGGTGGGCAGGCGAGCATTACTGCCTGACCTTCGCCTCCTGTCCGGTCAGCAGCAGCATTAGATTCTCATAAGAGTGCAAACCCTATTGTGAACTGCACATGTGAAGGATCTAAGTCGCGTGCTCCTTATGAGAATCTAACTAATGCCTGATGATCTGAGGTGGAACAGTTTATCCCAAGCCATCCCCACCCCCACCCTGGGCCGTGGAAAATTTGTCTTCCCTGAAACCGGTCCCTGCTGCCAAAAAGGTTGGAGATCGCTGATCTAAGGCCACGTTCTCCTCCTGGGGTTTATTCTACAACATGGTAATGTGAATTGAGGTTCAAACTCACCTGAGAGCTGGCTTGTGATTCGGAATTCTCAGGGGACTTTTCATCTCTCAGGCATCCCATCATTCCACGCTAAGGCAGGCGGTTTTCCTTTCTTGTCTTCTCATGGTGACTGTTGTTGATGATGGGGTGAGGGGTGTGTGTGTGTGTGTGTGTTCCTTTTTGGTGGTGATGGTTTTTGCATGCTGCCTGTATGATTTTGTAAGACTCCCCATCTTTAGCTGGCCTAGGGTTTGTCTCTTGTTCCTTGCTAGGAGTGAAACTTTTAAAAGCAAACCTCTAGGTCATCAGCTTGACAAGTGTGTTCCTGTTGATAACTGATGTTAGTGTTCTGATCACTCTGATTTCTTGTGTTCACTTGATTTTGGCCTCCAGTGATTCTTTTCTTTATTGACAGCTTATTAATACATTTAACAAATATCTTAAAGAAATCACTCAGCATTTTAGTTGTTTTAGCCAGCAGGTCAGTCTTGGTATTTAATTCATTACATTCCTGGAAATGATATCCCCATTAGACTTTTAAAAAGTTTTATTTACTACACTGGATTTTTCTATAACCCAATTTAAAATTAAACTTCAGTTACTAGTACTATACATTGAGTTGGAATATATATTCTCTGTGATGTATGTATCTAGCTCTTTTATAACTTAAGATCTGAGAGTGTTGCGCAAATTTTACATAATGACAGCATTTGGTGTTTAAAAACAGTCACTATTTTCAATACAATAAACTGTCTCTGTAATATATTTGTATTTGCAAATTGCTTCAATCTGTGTATCTCTTCAGAGGATGGGCTCTCAATAACTAGATGTATGGTCCAGCCTCTTGCAATCAGGGGACAACTTGGATCAAACCCAGAACAAACTCTTTTGGCTGAATAAACACGGGCCTAGAGAGTGTATTTGTAGGTGATTTGGGCCACTTCCAGCTCCACTTGAACTAATTCAAGCAGTTGTCTAATTGACATCTTTAAAGTTTCTCAAGGAAGGAAACTGGAGCCCGCTTTCTGGAATCCACTGGTGAAACCCTGGAGAGAAAAGAGGTACTTTGTGTGGCTTGGCAGCTAGTAGCCTTAGTATTTGGTGGTGGTAGAAAGATCAGAGTCTCACTCAGAGCCCCTCATGAAAAAGGAGATTTACTTAAAAAATGACATTGGCTAGAAATGAAGCCAGCAAAGATCCAAGGCAAAAGTAGTCCTGGCCACACCCTTCTTGTCTAGGTTATGGACAGTCTCTCCACATACATCTGTTTCTCTTTCTTCATTTGCTCCTCTCTGCCATCTTAATTCCTCTGCTTATTTGTGGTTTCTACTTCTTTGCAGCTTTGGCTCACATATGTCTCTATGTCTAACATGGATCCAAGTTCCAGTTCCCAGAGGAGAGAATTTGATGGTGATGGCTCATGGGATCCCGCGAGGCCTTCTCCTTACACTGTTGGACTGGCTGCTCTTGGAAGGTCACCCATCCTTGCCCAATCAGCTGTGGTTAAGCCTCCGGAAGATAGCCAAGTAACACAAAAATGGCTACCATAACGTCTTCTCTGCAGTAGGGGTTCAAGGCTGAGCACGCCTGTGTGGAAGAGAATACTTAGAAGGGGCTTGGCCTTCTTAAGAGTGGCCAAATGCTTATCACTGAGATTTAAATGAATATCCTACAAAACAAAGACAGTTGGTAATTTTGTCCTAACTGACAGCCACGTACATGTTTATTGTTTTCCAGATTAGCAGCTCCTTCCTTTCTTGTACTTGTTTCTAGGCATTCCTACCTTCTTAGTTTCCCATGCCATGGCATATCATTGGGATATAGGCAGGACCTTCCCTTTCTAACAATGCTTTACATATACAAGGCCTGACCAAGCCCTATGGACTAATAGCAAAGTATATATCCTTACCTGATCCATTTAGAGTCCTCTAAGCACAAAGTTTATGCTCCTATCCACCATTATTCTGGAATTCAAAAAGCTCTGAAGGTACTTCTGGTTTCTAGTTCTGCATGTACAAAACGTAGAAATCACCGCTCTGGCCAGGTGCAGTGGCTCATGCCTATAATCCCAACACTTTGTGAGACCGAGGTGGGAGAATTGCTTGAGCTCAGGGGTTTGAGACCAGCCTGGGCAGCATAGTGAGACCTCATCTCTACAAAAAATTGAAAAGAAGTTAGCTTGGCATGATGGCTTGTGCCTACAGTCCCAGCTACTAGGGGGGCTGAGGTGAGAAGAGTTCTGGAGACTGGAAGTCGGAGGCTGCAGTGAGCTATGATCATGCACTACACTCCAGCCTGGGTGACAGAGTGAGACCCTGTCTCAAAACAAACAAACAAACAAAAAAACCAGGAAGAAGAAAGAAAAGAAATCATGACTCTATCCACTCTATCCTAACAACAACTGAAAATCTGAACAGACTAAAAAATCAGCAACTCTTCTTGGATCCATAAGCTAGCTGAGGACACAGGGCAAACGGCTGCCCCCCAAGATTGGAGAGACAGATAGGAAATACGGGGAGTTACAGCTTATGAGAGTAGACTCATGAGCAGATACCACCTTGGGAACTGGTTTTGTGGTAGGGAAATATGAACTGTAATTGACAAACACTGGAGACTCAGTGTGGACAAGCTAGGAGTTAAAAGCTGCAAGCAGACCCAGTCATTGGGTGACCACGCCCCCAACCACTTTCATGAATTTTACCTCCAAGAGCCCTACCAAGTTCTCACAGTAGATAATGGAGAAAAATCCCCTTGTTCTCTGGCAGAAGGAAGGGAAAAGGAACCATTTTGAAATACGCCAGCGCACTCTGTTCTTCTTCACAAGGCCCAGTTCAGGGGAAACTAATTAACCAGACCCTCACCTGCTGGGCTATGACCAGAGCCTAACTGACCTGGAGGAAGAGAAACAACCAACTTCAGTTGACTCCAGCCTTCCACATGGGAGAAAAGAATACCAAACTCCAGTCCACTCTAACCATCCTGTCCCACCTACGGGAGAAGAAAAAAATGGAGAAGCACAGTCCAAAGCATAGGCTCACTAAAGGACTGAGACCTAATCTTAGGTCTATAGAACGCTTCCTCCACACATACACACCTCACCACCACATTACTAAAGGCCTGTTTATAGCAGTTCCTTTTACCTGCTACATCATGTCTGGCTATTAAGGAAAAATTACAAGGCATACTAAAAGGCAAAATACACAACTTGAAAAGATAGAGTAAGCATGAGAACCAGGCATGGCAGGGATGTCGGAATTTTCAGATTGAAAATTTAGAACAATATGATGAATTTGTTAAGGACTGTAATGAATAAAGTAGACAGCGTGCAAGAACAGATGGGTGATGTAAGCAGAGAGATGGAAGTCCTAAGAAAGATAAAAAAGAAACCCTAGAGATCCAAAGCACTCTAACAGAAATGAAGAATCCCTTTGATGGGCTTATTAGTAGACTGAACATGGCTGAGAAAAGAATTTCTGAGCTTGAGGATAACTCGATAGAAACCTCCAAAACTGAAAAACAAAGAAAATCAAGACTGAAAAAAGCAGAACAGAGTATCCAAGAACCGTGGAACGACTACCAGAGGTTTAACATGTGTGTAATGAGCATTTCAGAAAGATAAGAAAGAAGGAACAGAAGAAATATTTGAAATAGTAATGATGGAAATTTCCCCCCAAATGAATATTGGATGCCAAACAACAAATCCTAGTAATCCCAGAGAATACCAAACAGTAAAAATGCAAAAAAAAAAAACAAAAACAAAAACAAACAAACAAAAAAACCCCCTACATATAGGCATGTCATTTTCAAACCACAAAAATTAAACATAAAGAAAAAATTCTGAAAGAAGCCAGAGGAAAAATACAACTTACCTATAGAAAAACAAAGATAAGAATGACATTGGACTTCTCCTCAGAAATCATGCAAGCAAAAAGAGTGGAGTGAAATATTTAGCATTGAGGGAGAGAGGAAAAAAGCTAGAATTCTGTACCCTGTGAAATTATGCTTCAAAAGACTTTCTCAGACAAACAAAAATTGAGAAATTTTTTTTGCCAGTAGATTTGCTTTGCAAAACTGTTAAAAGAAGTTCTTTAGAGGGAAAGAAAATATGTCAGAAACTTGGAGCCACATAAAGAAAGGAAGAGCATCAAAGATAAAGTAAGTGGAGATAAAATAAAAACTTGTGGCCAAGTGCAGTGGCTCATGCCTATAATCTCAGCACTTTGGGAAGCTGAGACTGGTGGATCACTTGAGGTCAAGAGTTTGAGACCAACCTGAACAACAACATGGTAAAACCCCGTCTCTACTAAAAATACAAAAAACTTAGCCAGGTGTGGTGGCACCTGTCTGTAATCCCAGCTACTTGGGAGGCTGAGACAGGAGAATCACTTGAACCCAGGAGGTGGAGGTTACAGTGAGCTGAGATCGTGCCATTGCACTCCAGCCTGGGCAACAGAATGAGACTTCGTCTCAAAACAAGCAAACAAAAACAAACAAACAAAAACCCTCCCAAATTTTTATTTTTATTTATTTTTAATTGATGTAACAGAAAATTGTTCCAAATAACAATAATGTATTTGATTATGTATGTTTATGAATATCATATATGTACACACACATATATATTATTATGCATGTTTATATATAAGTAGAACTAATAAAAGCAATGAAACCAGAAACAGGAATGAAGAATTTGGATTATTTTGTTATAATAAGGTAGTCACACTCCCCATGAAGTGGAATACTGTTATTTGAAAGTAGACTTGGATTCAGTATAAATGTATATTGTAGAGTCTAGGGCAACCATTAAAAAAAGTAAAAAAAGAAGTACAGATAGTATGCTAAGAAAGGAGAGTAAATAGAGTCATATGAAATGTTCAACTAAAACTACAAAAGGCAGGAAAAGAGTGAACAACAAAAATAGGAACAATGAACAAGGGCAACAAATATTAACAGAAAACAGTAACCAATATGGTGGACATTAATCCAACTATATAAAAATATCATTTTAAACATCAATGATCCAAATTCACCAAATAAAAGACAGCGACAGAGTGGTATTAGTAAACAAGACCATCTCTATATTGTCCACAAGAAACCCACTTTAAAGATAAAGACATATATAAATGCAAATTAAGTGAATGGAGAAAAGTGTATCACGTTAACAAATCAAAAGAAACCAGGGTAGCTATATCAAAGACAAAGAAGGCATTGTATAGGGTCAATTCTATAAGAATACATAACAATCCTTAGCATACATACAATCTAACAACAGGGTACCAAACTATGCAAGACAAAAGCTGATAGAACTGCAAGGAGAAATAGATAAATTCACTTTCATGGGTGGAGACTTTAACGCCCCCTCTATCATAAATGGACAGATCCAACAGGCAAAAAATCAATAAAGATGACATACTTGAACTCAACAATATCATCAATCAATTGAATATATGTATAAGCTACTTCATCCAACACCAGCAGAATGTCCATTCTTCTTAAGGTTACATAGAACATTCAGCAAAATAAATCACATTCTGGGCCCTAAAACAAAGCTTAACAAATTTAAACAAATAGAAATCATACAATGTCTGCTCTCAGACCACAATGGAATTAAACTAAAACTCAGTAACATTTAATAATTGGAAAATTTCCAAATATGTGGACATTAACACACTTCTAAATAACACATGAGTCAATGAAGATATCTCAAGAGAAATTTCAAAATGTTTTGAACTAAATGAAGAGGAGAACATGACTTATCAAAAATTGTGGGATGCAATGAAACAGTCCTTAGAGGGATATTTATAGCATTAAATGAATATACCAGGAAAGAAGAAAGATCTAAAATCAATCATATAAGTTTTCACTTTAGGAAATTGGGGAAGAAAAAGAGCAAATGAAATTCAAAGTAAGCAGAGGTAAAGAAATCATAAGAAGTAAAGGCAGAAATCAATGAAATGGAAAATAAGAAATTTATAATAGAGAAGACCAATAAAGCAAAAAACTGGTTCTTTGGAAAGATCAACAAAACTAATAAGCCTCTAGCCAGGTTAACTATGAAAAAAAGAAAGAGGGCACAGATTATTACTATCAGAAATGAAATAAGGGACTTCACTACAGATCCCATGGACATTAAAATGATAATAAAGAAATGCTATGAACAACTCTTTGCCTACATTTTGATAACTTAGATGAAATGGACCAATTATTTGAATGATATAATCTGCTAAAACTCACACAAGAAGATATAGACAATCTGAATAAGCCAACATCTATTTTAAAAATCAAATAAACAATTAATAACCTTTCAAAACAGAAAGCCCCAGGCACAGATAGATTCACTGGTGAATTCTGACATTTAAGAAAGAAATCATACCATTTCTCTACACTCTCTCATAAACATAGATGCAAAAATACTCAATAAAATATTAGCAGATCAAATCCAACAATGTACAAAAATAATTATAAACCATGACCAAGTGGGATTTACCCCAAGTAGGCTAAACTGGTTTAACTTTTGCAAATCAATTAATGTAACCTATCACATCAACAGGCTAAACAAGAAAAAAATCACACAAGCATATCGATAGATGCAGAAAAAGCATTTGACAGAATCCGACACCTATTCATACTAAAAATTCTCAGTAAACTAGGAAGAGTGAAATTGCCTCAAACTGACGAACAATATCTAAAAAAACCCTATAGCTAACATTCTTAATGGTGAGAAACTTGAAGCTTTTCTACCGATATTAGGAACAAGGCAAGTGTGTCCTCACTCACTACTCCTTTGCAACATTGTACTGAGAGTCCTAGCTAATGCAATAAGAGAAGAAAAGAATGTAGATTAGGAAGGAAGAAATTAAACTGCCTTTGTTCACAGATGACACAATCATCTATGTAGAAAATCTAACAGGATCAACAACAACGAAAAAACCCTTCTGGAACTATTAAGCAATTATAGGAAGGTGGTTAAATTCAAGGTTTACATACAAAAGTCAATTGCTTTCCTATATGCCAACAATGAACAAGTAGGATTTGAAATTAAAAATACAATATTATTTATATTAGCATCCCCAAAGATGACATATTTAATTGCACATCTGACAAAATATGTATAAGATCTTTAAGAAGAAAATTAGAAAACACTGATGAATGAAATCAAGGAAGTACTAAATGAACACTGCAGGTGCTCTACAGGCACCATGTTACCTCTCTTGCATCAGAAAAACACCTCAATTCCAAAACATAACTGACCCCAAGAGTTTTAAATAAGAAATTACGGAACTGAACCATTAAAAGCAAGTAATCAATGTATTACTGGCAAATAAACAATAAAATGTGGTGAGGTGGGAGGAGAATCAGAATAAATAATCTGAGAAAGCATTACTATGGAGGATGATATCTACTGCAGACTCAACCATCCTTCATGTTCCCCCAGGCAAGTTCCTTCACCTATATGATGCTCAACTTTCTCCAAAGTGAGGAAGTCAGGTTGATTATCTCTACAATCTGTTCACAATGACATAATTCTGAGCTCCCAGTTCCTTTCTTCAAAGCAGTTCTTCCCCATCCAGGAGCAACCAGGATGTGGCAATTCTTTGTCAAGGCATTTTCAGTTACATGCTACTATGTTTTTCCTTCATATTGCACATTTTAAATGTAAACTCAAACATATGCCTTTGACTAACCATTTTTTTCCAGTTTTCTTTACAAATCACTAAGCAGTTTTTATTGGTTTTAAATGAGTTTTTACATTTCAACTCTCTTATAATTATTAAATAATCCATCTTACTTCCCTCTACATACATGATGATTTTTATTTATCTGGCAAAGACATAAAGAAAGAACATTAGGTCATTTGTACCAGAGAATTTGAGTCAGGACTCAGAATTGCTCGTTCTTGACGGCTGTGCTGAGATCACTTCCCTAGTTCTAGTTTGAAGATAAAGTTCTTTTGTTACCTTGGATTATGGTTTGAATTAGGTTAACATCCCTCCTTTTTCTGATTTATATGATGAAGTGATTGCTTAAAGATGGCAGGTCTGCTAGAGTCCTGATCTTGACAAATGGTACCACTCCATCATTTAAGGCAGAACCTTGGGAGTCACCCAAGACCATTTCCTCTCCCTTACCACCCACATGTTCAATTAATCTCCAGGGCCTGCTGATTTTTAAAAAAATAAAATTATAATATGTTTCTACCCTATAGAAAATCAGAGCACATAATATAAACAACATCAATGAACCAACCCTCATGTTTGTTAAAAGGTCACTTTTTAATATATACATGTGTTTAATATATATATATAAAAACAACACACATTTAGTTGTTTTTTTAAGTAAATAGAAGATTATAGAGAAAGTTGAAGCCCCCAATTGTAATTTTGGTATTTATACTTTCCGTGTTTGTACAATTATTATAGAGAAGCTCCCAATTCTAATTTTGCTCTTTATAATTTTCATGGTGTTTGTACTGTTATTATAGAACACATTGGGCTGCGTATTTACATGTTAACATTTTATCGTGCATGCATCCATCTGCAGCTTCTTTTTCATCTCACTTAACATTGGTCTTGAGATTATTCAAGAACTAGACACTTAAGTCTAGTTCATTGTCTTAAACAGATGTATAGTGTTCTATTATATAACTACTGATGCCATTTATTGATACCCTTGTTCATTGACATTTGATTATTTCTAGTTTTTTGTTATTCAAACACTGCTGCAATACATCTTCACTTGCCTGTCTCCTTGTGCAAGCGAATATATGAGACTTCTCTGGGGCGCAGTGGACTGTGGTGTGCCAAGATTTTTATCTCCTCCACTGATGGGGACCACGCGTGGGGCCAGAGATACAGAGTGGAGTCTGCCATTTTTATAGTGTCTACTATGGGGTCCGACACCATATGTAAAGGACCTTGCTTTACATAAATTAACTCATTCAATATCCATGATAACCCTATGGGAAAAACACGAATGTCATCTCCATTTTACAGACAAGGAAGCTGAAGCACAGGCAGCAATGAAATAACTTGACCAGAGTAAGCCATTTGTAAGTGTCAGAAGCAGTGATCGATTTCTCATTGAAGACTGCGGTGTTCTCTATGTAAGTACCCAGGAATGAAATTGCTAGGTGCAGGAGTAGGTGTGGCTGCAACTTTACTAGATAATGCCACATTGCTCTTCAAAACGGCGTTATTAATTTACAGTCCCAGCAGCACTATGGGAGAGCTTCTTGTGCTAATCTGATGGAGGAGAAAATGGTGTCTTTGTTGTTTGCATTTGATTTTCCTTGATTTACTATGAGGTTGAACATCTTTTTGGAAGGTCTTTGGCTGCTCATATTTTCTGATTCTGTTGCTTGACTGTTCATATTTGTTGCCTTTTCTCTTACGTTTTTCCTTATTGATTTTGGTGAGTTTATTACATATTCTGGTTACTAAGCCTCTGTGTTCTATTTTTTTTGCATATATCTCCTCTCAGGTGTCAAGAAAAACTGATGTACTGAGCTATAGTTCAAATAATATATGAGACAGTATTTTAATTTTAAATTTACTTTTTAAATAAGAAGAAATGCCTATAAGCTGTGTTCTATTTCTGAGAAAATCTTTACCGTCTTTTTATACTGTCTGAGCACATTAGACTGACATCAGTGCCAGACATCAGAAGAGGTTAATGACTCATCTTCCCAAGGAGGGTGAGTGTGACCAAACTTCTCTGAAAATTATAGCTTGTATCTTCAAGTGAACGGCTTTCTACAGCACTCATGGTTTCCATTAACAAGATTGTTTTGTTTTTGGTCACAAGACTATAAACTGTTTGTCATGGGAACAAATAGATTGATACTACGGAAAATCTTTTAACCCGTTTTAGTAAAGAGACGTAGAAACTTTCCTATGGCAAGATGCTGAGTGAGCGTAGATTTAATTCCTATGAGAAACAACCTTTTCTCCTAGCTTCTAAACAAAGGGCAATTGTTACTCAATTGTTTTGTATTCTCAAGGTTTCTGTTACTGATGACTAGGCTTCTGGTTTCAATTTAATTTTTTTAGCTTTTAATTTTGAACATATTTTAGGTGTACTGAAAATTTGCAAAAGTAATGCAGAGTCTCCCATAAAACTTTTACCCACCTAACCCCAGTGTTAACATCGTATATAACCATAGTACCAAAACTAAGAAATTAACATTGGTACAATACTATTAACTAAACCACAGACTTTATTTGAATTTGCTGATGTTTTCCTTACTGCCTCTTTCTGTTCTAGCACCCTCTCCAGGATCCCACATTACATTTAGTTGCCATTTCTCCCTAGTTGCCTCTGGCTTCTTGGTCTACCCTTGTTTTTTACAACCTTGACAATCTTAAGGAATACTTGCCAGCCTGGGGTTATCTGGCGTTTCCCCTTGATTACATGGGAGTTAGGAAGTTTTGGAAAGAACATCACAGAACAAAGTGCCCCTCCCACCTCACTATATGTGACATCTACATGACACCACAGGTGATAGTAACCTTCGTCACCTGGTTAGTGTCGTGTTTGCCAGGTTTTTCCACTGCGCAGTTGCTATTTTTCCCTTTCCCCACTCTATTCTTTGGAAATGAGTCTGTAGCTCTGTCCCACCCTCAGTGGAGAGGAGTTGGGACTGAGCTCCTTTTCCTGGCTGGGGAGCATCTACATATATTGTCTGAAGTTCTTTTTTAAGGAAGATCTATCACTTCTCATCTGTGTGCATATTTATTTATTTATTCCATGGTTTATTGTGCCAGTGTAGACTTGTATATGTATTTCATACTTCGGGTCATGGTCCAATGTTCCATTGTCTACATGGTGGTTCCAGTGATTTCAGCTTTGGTTAGTGAGTGCTCTCCTAGCTTGGCTCCTGGGTCCCTTTGACACACCCCGTCCTTTGGAGTTTCGAATACTTCCTGACTTTCTGGTTCTCCCAATAATTTTAGCATCCACCCGTAGGTGCTGTCTGCACAGTTATTTCTGTAGCGTTCTAGTGGCGATTTTTCTATTTCTCCCTCTCAATTTAATCAAGGTAACTAAAGATATTTAGCATATAGGCTATCTGAGGGATTTGGGTTTGGATTTCAGTTCCAGCACTTCAAGCTATCTGCTGTTAGGGTTCTCTGAACCCTGATTTCATTTGTATCAGAAGGCAAAGTGTAAAACTGCTTCTATACTCACAATATTTCTGATACTAAGTGTGTGGGGCTTTTATCCATTCCCCACCACCAAGCAAATTTCCAGTTCTCTGTGGACACCAAAATTGGGTGTCCTATAATTTAATGAGTTTGATACTTGCTCCCAGGAGTTAGTGGAGACCCCACAGGTTCAGTCCCAGAAGACTTCCCTGTACTTCAGACACCAACCAAAAGTCTCAGGTTACTTCTTGCACTTATGGCTGACTGGCTGGAAATTGAGGATTCCCATGACCCCTCCTCACATTTAATAATCTACTATAGCAGCTCACAGAACTCAGGGAAACACTCCACTGACTATTACTGATTTATTATAACGGATGCAGTTCGGAAACAGCCAAATGTAAGAGATGCACAGGGCGAGGAGAGGGGTGCAGAGCTTCATGCCCCCTTTGTGGGCACCGTTCTCCCAGCAGCTCCAAGTGTTTACCCACCAAGAAGCTCTCTGAACTCCATTGTTAAGAGGTTTTACGGGAGTTCCATTACATGAGCACGGTTGATGAAGTCATTGGCCACTGGTGATTAACTCAGTCTCCAGGGCCTCTCCCCACCTGGCAGTCCAGAAGGTGAGGCTGAAAGTTCCAACCCTCCAATCACAGGGTTGGCTCCCCTGGCAAACAGCCCCACCCTCAAAGAGTCACCTCATTAGCATAAATTCAGGTATGATTGAAAAGAGCTTATTAAGGGTAACAAAAGTAGCTCCTCTCACCCAGGAAATTCCAAGAGTTTTTAGGAGCTCTGTGCCAGGAACTGGGGACAAAATCTTGCACTGTCCCACTCCACCAGCCTGGGAAGGGAATTATCCCTTTGGCACTGATACACTCTCTGTCCTGTAGTCACTTAGCAGGTATCTGAGTTATCAGATCAAAAAACATGGCATATATAGGGTTCCGTACTATCTGTGGTTTTAGGCACCCACTGGGGGTCTTGGAACATATCCCCTGAGGATGAGGGGGAGAGCTGTATTATTATTATCATTGCTTCCACCAGCACTGTTGTCACCTCCATACTTCTTCCAGAGCCTGCTTTGTAAAATGCAAATCTGATGATGTCACGGTATTGTTCAGGGTAACTCATTGCTGTCTGTTATTGTCAGCAATGGTTCCTAAGCCTGACTTTTGATCAAAATCATATGAGGAGCTTAGATCGATAGATAGATAGATAGATAATAGATAGATGATTGATTGATAGATAGATAGATAGATAGATAGATAGATAGATAGATAGATAGATGCCCAGTCTTAACCCAGACCTTATTGACTTGAATTTTGGTGGGGTGGGTCTCAGCCTTTATCTGTTCCTGGAGAGAGGTGAGAGCAGGGGTCTGCGCAGCAGGAATGAGCCTGGGATCCCTGTAAAGGCTGATAGCTGGTCCCACCCAGTGATGACTCACAGCAATAAAGAGAAGACCTTGGTTCCCACCATGAAGTAGCCAATATGATGCCCAGATGTGAGATGAGGAGTCCGATGAACTGTTTCTAGCTATTCCACTTAGTTCCCGTGTGTTCCTATCTAGTCAGTTGGAAGGTAGCTGTCCTTTATTTAAGGACTGTGTTCTTAGAGGACTTGTTCAATTTAAAACATGCACAAATAAAGACCATTATCCTAATAAGAATAAATATAAACTGTGTATTCATAAACCTAGTGTCAAATCAAGTTAAGCCTAAAGTGGCCTCCTTACATATCTTAAATTCGGCCTAAATTTCTCTGTATACAGTGAGCCATAACCTAAATGGAGGTGTAAATAGATTGTAACCTACAGTTAAAAGAAAAACCTTAGCCAAATTAGGTTTAAAAGCGTTTAATTGAGCAAAGAACATTTCATGAATCTGGCAGCCTCCTGAGCCGCAGTAGACTCAGAGAGAATGCAACACAACCACATGGCGGAAGAAGATTTGTGGACAGAAAAAGGAAAGTGACTCACAGAAAACAAGTGAGGTGCAGAAACTGCTGATTGATCACAGATCGGTGTTTGCCTTATTTGAACATGTCATATTTGATTGGCCGTATTTGTTGGCCATATTTGATTGGCCAAAACTGGGTGATTGGCAAAGAGTAGGTTACAGTCTGTTTACAATTCTGTTTAGGTTCTAATTCATGATGTACAGAGAAATCTTTAGGCCAAATTTAAAGCAGGGGAGGTGGCAGCTTTAGGCTAAACCTGATTTAACACTTCTTTTGTGCCAATCACTGAATTTTGGCCAAAAGGGGTCAACTGTTTGAAATGTATTCAAGTAAATCAATTGCTGACCTGTAACCAATTTGGCTGTTTGTGTACCTCACTTCTGTTTTCTGTACATCACTGTCCTTTTTCTGCCCATAAGTCTTCTTCTACCATCTAGCTGCCCTGGAGTCTCTCTGAGCCTACTCTGGCGCAGGAGGCTGCCCGATTGGCAAGTCATTCTTTGTTCAACTAAACTCTGTTAAACTTAAATTGGCTAAAGTTTTTCTTTTGACACTAGAATGATTGTTGTGAACACTTTCTTTACTACTTCTTTTCACCTTGAGCTCTGATACTTTGCAGGGTGCTCTCGTCTTAATTAACAGTCTGGGACAACATGGTATTTATGTGTGCCCAGCTTCTTAGCACTTTAACACACAGAATTTCTATTTAAAAGTTGATTTTCTGAGGACATTTTCTTTTCAGCTAGAATGAGCCCCACTAATAAACACATAGATGGCATTATTAATAAAAATTATAATGTCACTGTGTATTAAAATATTAGTATAAGAGTGTTCCATTGTCTATGACGTAAACTACTTAACCTACTTCAGAATAGGAAGTGTAACTTATATGTTGTATTAGTCAGGGTTCTCTTGAGTGACAGAACTAATAGGATAAATGTATATATAAGGGGGAGTTTATTAAGGAGTATTGACTCACACGATCACAAGGTGAAGGCCCACAATCGTCCGTCTGCAACCTGAGGAACAAGGAAGCCAGTCCGAGTCCCAAAACCTCAAAAGTAGGAAAGCTGACGGTTCTGTCTTCAATCTGTGGCCGAAGGCCCAAGAACCCCTGGCAAACCACTGGTGTAAGTCCAAGAATCCAAAAGCTGAAGAACTTGGACTCTGATGTTCTAGGGCAGGAAGCATCCAGCACAGGAGAACGATGAAGGCTGGAAGACTCAGCAAGTCAAGTCCTTCCATGTTCTTCTGCCTGCTTTATTCTAGCCATGCTGGCAGCTAATTAGATGGTGCCCACCCAGATTGAGGGTGGGTCTGCCTCTCCCAGTCCACTGACTCAAATGTTAATCTCCTTGGCAACACCCTCACCGACGCACCCAGGATCAATACTTTGCATCCTTCAGTCCAGTCAAGCCAACACTCAATATTAACCGTCACATATGGGTACATGAATTACCTTTCATCTATACTCCAGGGGTAATCACTCAGCATTTGAACAGAAATTTGCAATCAGAGGTGGTTAAAGAAAATATTTTCTATTTTATTAAAATAGATACAAAGTCTTCATTAGCTAGCATAAGGCATTTTAGAAATAATTTTCCATAGATAAAATAAGTGGTGTTCAAAAAATACAGTCACGTAAAAAGACTGAATGGATCCCAGCACCTTGCTTGGTTGAAGGATCAGAATCAGGCCAGATTCTATGGGGGTGGGGCCCACATCCAAAACTCATGCCCTCTGGGCACCCCATGTAGCAGAGGACTCCGTCATGAGTTCTATCCCAAGGTTGGCTGATCTCAGAGTTCATGCAGGGAACTTGATTGTTGCCTGAGGACAGAAAGAGGAGCTCTCACCAAGCTAAGGAGAACAGATATGCCACTGCTTGTGTAATAAAGCACTGGACTGGCCTTTGTCCCTAGTTCCTGGGAGAGAGACTCTGAGTCCTTGGAATTTCCTGAATAATAGGGGCATCTTTATTATTCATGAGGTTTTTTGCATTGCATCTGATTTATGCTAATGAAACCACTCAGAGTGGGAACTGGTCACCAGAAACACCAACCATGTGATCTCAGGAAGTTAGGACTTTGAGTCAGTCTGATCTCCAGGGAGGGGAGAGCAGCTGGTGACTGAGTTTAATCCTTTGTCAATGGTCTGGCTAATCATGCCTATGTCAGGAAACCATAATACAACTCTGGACACTGAAGCTCAGAGGAACTTTCTGTTTGATAAACACATTGATGTGTCAGGAGGGTGACGCGCTCTGATTTCATGGGAAGAGAGTGTGGAATCTCTGCGTTTCGGACCCTCTCAGATCTTGTCCTATGTGTTTCTTCATTATGCTGGTCCTGATTTGCAGCCTTTATAATAAAACTGTAATTATAAGTCTAGCACCTTCCTACGTTCCAGGAATTGTTCTGGAGAATTGTGAAGCCTGAGAGGGGTTGTGGGATTTATAGCTAGTTAGTTGGTCAGGGCATAGGTGGTCTGGAGACCTGAAATTACAGCTGGCATCTGAAATGGGGAGTACTTCCCCATTAGGGGCAGTGCTCCTAACATAAGGAATCTGATATTAACTCCAGATGGTTAGTGTCAGAATTGTACTGCAGGACACCCAAACTATTTTTAGCCTGCTTACTAATAAATAGTTGTCCACTTGGAAGAATATAGCCTTACCTTCATTTTGACAGACCAACTAGTAGTCTCAGGCTGGACTTGTATAGCCCATACCTAGCTCTAACCTGGGAGGCTGCTGGTGTCCACTGTAACAACCTGACAGTTGCCAAAGGGACAAATTGGCTTAGACCAGCCTGACAACCACACACAGAAATCCCTCCTGGAAGTTCCAACACCTGTAAATAGCAGCATGATTTCTAGGACACTGAAAGCAGAGGCTGGTATTTCTGTTTTCCTGTTCATATGGTGGTAGCTTGTGGGAATAGTATAAAAACATTTTACAATTCACTGGCTTTCAGCTTTGTAATTATGTAGTGTTTTATTTTTTCTGGGGTATTTGAATTCAAAATTTGCTTATACAGTGATTTTATTAAAGTTTTTGTGACACTGTTTTAAGGAAATAACAGTGCATAAATGCAACCACATTTAATTCTGGATATCAATGTTTTCATCTATAAACAGAGAGAAAAGTGAGAATGGCCCAACCTATTTGTATTGAGATTCAAAAAAAATGAAAGAGCTTTGAAAACTATATACATGATTTCTCTAATGGAAAGACTTCCCTAATGGAAAGATTTCCTTATTTTTGCATATTGGAAACAATGCTTAGAATAAAAAAGACTGTAAACAATAACCACAATAAAGAAGTAATCTATATAGTATATTAAAAGGTGATAAACCTATTAAATATTACAAACCATAAAAAAAAAGCATTATAAAGCTGTTCAGAATGCATGGTTGCCATTTTAGATGGGATTAGACCTCATCGAGAAGATGAGATGTAAACAGGGACTTGAAGAAAATGAGGGAGTGATGTGGATACGGAGGGAAGAGCATTCCCAGGTAGAGGAAATAGCCAATGCAAAGGCCCAGAGTTAGAGAATGTCTGCCATGAGCTACTGTCTCCTCCTCCTTCTTCTCCTCCTCCTTCTTCTCCTCCTCCTTCTTCTCCTCCTCCTTCTTCTCCTCCTCCTTCTTCTCCTCCTCCTTCTTCTTCTCCTTCTCCTTCTCTTCTCCTTCTTCTCCTTCTCCTCTCCTCCTCCTCTCCTCCTCTTCTCCTCCTCTTCTCCTCCTCTTCTTCTCCTCTTCTTCTCTTCTTCTCCTCTTCCTCCTCTTCCTCCTCTTCCTCCTCTTCCTCTTCTTCTTCTTCTTCTTCTTCTTCTTATTATTATTATTATTACTACTAGACAGAGGCTCTCTCTGTCACCAGGCTGGAGTGCAGTGGTGCAATCTCGGCTCACTGCAACCTCTGCCTCCCGGGTTAAAGCGATTCTCCTGCCTCAGCCTCCCGAGTAGCTAGGATTATAGGCGCACACCACCAAGCCCAGCTGAAACACCCTGGTTTCTACCCTGAGTGGAATGTGAAGTTATTGGAAGGCTTTGAGCAGGGGAGTGACATGCAGTGAGCTGAATGGTGTTTCCTGCCCCCACCTCCAAAAAGATATATCCACACCCTAATTCCTGGAACCTGTAAATGTTACCTTCTTTGAGAAAAGGGTCTTTGCAGATGAAATGAACTTAAAGCTCTTGAGATGAAGACATCATCTTAGATCGTCTGGCAGGCAAAGTCCAGTGACAAGTGTCCTTATAAGAAGAGAAGGGCAGAGGGAGATTTGAGACAGACAGAGAGGAGACACGACACACAGAGGAGAAGGCAGGGTAAAGATGGAGGCAGAGACTGGAGCAATGGGGCCATGAGCCGAGGGGTGCCAAGGATTGCCGGAAGTCACCATGAGGCAGAAGGGAGGCGTGGAAGGGGTTGGTCCTTAGAGCCTCCGGAAGTAATCAACCCTGCCAGCACTTTGATTTTGGACTTCTAGCCTCCAGAACTCTGAGGGAATAACTTTCTGTTGTTTTAAGACACTCTATTTGTGGTAATTCGTTAAGGAAACAACAGGAAACAAATATAGGAAGCCAGATAGTAAGGGACCGGATCAGCCAAACTGAGAAGACTCAGGGTTCTACTCTGAGGGGAACTGGGAGCTACTGGAAGGTTTTGAGCAGAGCAGTGACATGAACCTGATTCTTGTTTTAAATAGAGTCAGTTAACTTAGCCAGCATATATCCCTCCTCCCTCACACATTTTTCTGCCTGGTGATTGGATAAATAATTGGCTAGACACGACCAGAGGCCATCTCAACTTTCAGTTCAATTCCACTCCTTCATGGATGCGCTCCTTTGGATATTGAGCCTCTAAACTGGCTGTGTCCATTAGAACTGGATTTGGCTGCATTTAAGAGAAAACCTGGCCAGGCACCGTGGCTCCCACCTGTAATCCAAGCACTGTGGGAGGCCGAGGAGGGCAGATGATCTGAGGTCAGGAGTTCAAGATCAGCCCGGCCAACATGGTGAAATCATGTCTCTACTAAAACTACAAAAAATTAGCCGGGGGTGGTGGCGGGCACCTGTAGTTCCAGCTACTCGGGAGGCTGATGCAAGAGAATTGCTTGAACCCGGGAGGTGGAGGTTGCAATGAGCTGAGATTGTGCCACTGCACTCCAGCCTGGGCAACAGAGCGAGACTGTCTCAAGAAGGAAAAAAAATAAAAGAGAAAACCTAATAGTAGTTTAACTAAGAGAGAAGTTTATGTCTCTCTCAAGCAATAGAAACCTTGAGCTGGGCAGTCCAGGGCTAGAAATGTGGCTCCATCGGCATCATGGAATTAGGGTTTTTCTGGTTTCTCATCCTATTGTCTTTAGCATATAGTTTTTAGCTTCAAGGTTGCCTTATGGTCCAAGAAGACAGCTGGAGTTCCAGCCATTGTTTGAAAATTGCACAGTCAAGGAGAGCAGAGGAGCAGAGCATACTGGTTATACCTCGAGGAAGAATAAAACCTTTTGAAACAGATTTCCTGGAAGCCACAGTCAGTTACTTCTGCTCACATCTTATTGGCCCCCTTGTTTCAAAGGAAGAAGGGATATCACATGCCATCAAGGAAAGGTCATGGGAACCACCACTCAAGTCAACAGATAGAAAAAACATTTCCAGCATTCCAGAGGCCGCTTCCTTCCCTTTCCTGGTCACCACCTATCCCCACCTCCACCAAGGTAACTATCAACTTAATTCTTACTGGAATTACACCTTTACTTTTCTTTAGAGTTTTATTACCTGAATAAGTACATGTTTTTAAATATTAAGATTTAGGTTTGCTTATTTGTTTGGGCCTTATATAAATGGAATTATTTAATAATAATTTTTAAACATTGTGTAGTGCAGAAAGGGGAGAGAAAGGATATTAAGTGGGCAACTAGTAATCTCCGCTACATCAGCAGAACCCAGAGTTAAGGTTCTTTCAACCATTGGTTTCATTAAATGTATCTTCATAATTTACCTGGATTCTGAGCAAAGCCAGTCTATTCTATGACATAAGCCTTCCTTAGTATTCTGGGACAAAGTATTACAATTGCTTATCACCATCTTCCTGTCAATCTAGGAAGACCAAGTGTTTTTGGCAGTACTTCCTTGCTCATTGAAATTTTTAGTATGCTACATCTAATAATTGTTAATATGTTTTGGTTGAAGTCCACCATCTTGTTATTTGTTTCCTATCAGTCCTATCTGTTTTTATTCTTTTGTTTAATCTTTTCCTACCTTCTTTGAGGTTAACTGAGTATTTTTAGTATTTTTTTCTATTAGCTTTTATTGCTTTTTGTTATAATAAACAACATGTAACATGAAATTTACTATCATAACCACATTTAAATGTATAGTTCAATAATGTTAGGTATATTCACATTGTTGTAAAACAGATCTCCAGAAATTTTTCATCTTGAAAATCTGAAACTCTATACCCATTAAGCAAATCTCTTCTGCTCCCTCCTCCAACCCCTGGTGACTACCATTCTACTTTGTGTTTATATACATTTGGCTACTTTAGATAATGAATGTATGTGTAATTATACATTATTTGGCTTTTTGTGACTAGAGTATTTCACTTAACATAATGTTTTCAAGGTTCGTCCATGTTGAAATCTTATGATTTATTTCTTTTTAAGGATAAATAATATTTCATGTATGTATATATCACATTTTCTTTATCCATTTGTCAATGGAAATTTTAGTTGTTTCTGTAGTTTGGCATTGCAATAATCTGCAATACTGCAATGCTCCCAAAATACCTGGGGGTGCAGATACCTCTTTGAGATTCTAATTTCTTTTTTTTTTTTTTTTTGAGACGGAGTCTCGCTGTGTCTCCCAGGCTGGAGTGCAGTGGCGTGATCTCGGCTCACTGCAAGCTCCGCCCCCCGGGTTCACGCCATTCTCCCGCCTCAGCCTCCCAAGTAGCTGAGACTACAGGCGCCCGCCACCACGCCCGGCTAGTTTTTTGTATTTTTAGTAGAGACGGGATTTCACCATGTTAGCCAGGATAGTCTCGATCTCCTGACCTCGTGATCCACCCGCCTCGGCCTCCCAAAGTGCTGGGATTACAGGCTTGAGCCACCGCGCCCGGCCGAGATTCTAATTTCAATTCTTCTGGATATACACCCAGGAGTAGGATCATTGTATCACATGGCAGTTCTATTCTCAATTTCTGAGGAACCTCTATACTCTTTTCCATAGTGATTGTAGCATTCTATATTTACACCAACAATAAATAAGAGATACAATTTCTCCACATACTCATCAACATTTTTACTTTTTTGGGTTTTTAAAAATAATAATCATCCTAATAAATGCAAGGTGTTACCTCATTGTGCTTTTATTTGCATCCCTGATAATCTGTAATGTTGAGCACCTTATAACATACCTGTTGACCATTTGTGTGTCTTCTTTGGAGAAATATCCATTCAAGATCTTTGCCCATTTTCTAATTATTTGTTTATTTGCTGCCAGATTGTAGGAGTTCCATATATATTTTGGAAATTAACCCATTATCAGACATATAATTGGTAAATATTTTATTTATGTCACAAATTATCTCTTCATTCTGTTGATTGCTTCCTTTGCTGTGCAGATTTTCACTTCAATATCCCATTTAGCTATTTTTGCTTTTGCTACTGGCACTTTTGATATTATATCCATAAAATCATTGTTGGGAGCAATGTCATGAAGCTTTTCCTTCATGTTTACTTCTAAGCATTTTAAAGTTTCGGGTCTTACATTTAAATCTTTGCTCCATGTTCATGTGATCTTGGTATTATGGTATAAGATAGGGGTCCAGTTTATTCCTTTTGAATGTGAATTTCCAGTTTTCCCAGCATCACTTGTGCAAGAGACTATCCTTTCCCCATTGTGTATTCTTTTTTTGTTTGTTTGAGATAGAATTTCACTCTTGTTGCCCAGGCTGGAGTGCAAGGGCGTGATCTCGGCTCACCGCAAACTCCGCTTCCTGGGTTCAAGTGATTCTCCTGCCTCAGCCTCCCAAGTAGCTGGGATTACAGGCATGCACTACCATGCCCCACTAATTTTGTATTTTTAGTAGAGATGGGGTTTCTCCATGTTGGTCAGATTGGTCTTGAACTCCTGACTTCAGGTGATCTGCCCACTTCAGCCTCCCAAAGTGCTGGGATTATAAGTGTGAGCCACCGTGCCCAGCTGCCCATTATGTAGTCTTGATGCCTTTGTTGAAGATCAATTGACTGTGCGTGTGTGGGTTTATTTCTGGGCTCTCTATTCTGTCTGTTGTTCTTTATGTCTGTCTTTATGCCAGTATCAAACTGTGCTGATTATTGTAGCTTGCTAATGTATTTTGAAATCAGAAAGCGTGATGTCTCCAGCTTTGTTCTTCTTTCTCAGGATTGCTTTGACTATTTTGGGTCTTTTATTGTTCCATATGAATTCTAGAATTTTTTCCTCTTTCTTTAAGAAATGCCACTGGGATTTTAATGGGAATCATGTTGAATCTACAGATTGCTTTGTTTAGTATGGACATCTTAATAATATTAATTCTTTCAATCCATGAACACAGAATATTTTTCCATTTATTTGTCTCTTCTTAAATTTCTTTCATCAGTGTATTGTAGTTTTTAGTGTACGAGTTTTTCACTGCCTTGGTTAAGCTTATTCCTAAGTAATTTATTTTTTTGATGCTATTGTAAATAGGATTTTTCTTCTTAATTTTCTTTACAGATAGTTCATTGTTACTGTATAGAAAAACAGTTGTTTCTCTGTATATTGATTTTCTATTCTATAACTTTACTGAATTTGTTTATTAGTTGCAACAGTTTTTTGGCAGTCTTAAGGGACATATATAATTATGTTACTAGCAAACAGAGATGATTTAACTTCTTCCTTTACCATTTAGGTGCCTTTTGTTTCTTTTTTTGCCTTTATCTGACTAGAAGTTCCAATACTATTTTGAATAGAAATGGTGAGAGTGGGTGTCTTTTTCTTGTTCCTGATCTGCCCGCTTCAGCCTCCCAAAGTGCTGAGATTACAAGTGTGAGCTAGTAATCTAGCTAGGAGGAAAAACTTTCAGTTTTTCACTGTTGAATATTGTATCAGTTTTGGCTTGCCACATATGGCCTTCATGTGTTGAGGTAGACTCTTTCTATACCTAACTTGCTTAGATTTTTTTTTTTTTAATCATGAAAAGAAGGATGAATTTTGTCAAATGCTTTTTCTGCATCACTTGGGGTGATCATGTGATTTTTATCCTTCTTTTTGTTAATGTGGTGTATTGCATTTATAGATTAGTGCACGTTGAACCATCCTTGCGTTTCTGGAATAAATCCCACTTCATTATGATGTATAATCCTTTTAATGTTCTGTTGAATACAGTTTGCTAGTATTTTGTTGAGGATTTTTGCATCTATAGTCATCAGGGACATTGGCCTGTAGTTTTCTTTTTTTGTAGTGTTTTTGTCGGACATTGGTATCAGGGTAACATTGGCTTCATGAAATGAGTCTGGAAGTGTTCCTTCCTCTTCAACTTTTTGGAAGAATTTGAAAAAAGATGGCATTCATTCCTTAAATATTTGGTAGAATTCACTAGTGAAGCTATCTGTTCTTTGCTTTTCTTTGTTGGGAGATTTTTGATTACCAATTCAATGTCCTTACTTGTTATTGGTGCCTTCAGATTTTCTGTTTCTTCATGATTTAGTTTTAGTAGCTTGTATGTTTCTAAGAATTTCTCCATTTATTCTAGGTTGTCCAGCTTATTGGCATATAATTATTTGTAGTAGTCTCTTATGCTCCTTTTTATTTGTACAGTATCAGTTGTAATGTTTCCTCTTTCATTTCTGATTTTATTTAATTGAGTCTTCTCTTTTTCTTAGTTTAGCTGAGGGTTAGTCAATTTGGTTTTTCTTTTCAAAATAACTAGCTCTTAGTTTTGTTGATTTTTTTCTTTTTTGGTCTTTATTTTGTTTTTTCTACTCTAATCTTCATTATTTCTACTACTACTTTCTTGTACTAACTTTGGACTTATTTTGTTCTTGCTTTTCTTTTTTTTCTCTTCCTTTTTTTAGCATAGCTATTTATCACTTAAACCTCCCTCTTCATACTTTACTGCCATAAGTTTTGATGTATTGTGTTTTCCTTTTGTCTTAAGACATATCTTATATTTTGATTTCTTTTTTTTTTTAGCCCATGAATTGTTCAGGAGAAGGTTAATTTCCACATATTTGTAAATTTTCCAATTCTCCCTCTGTTAGTGATTTCGTTTCATAACATGTGGTCAGAAATGATACTTGATATAATTTTAATCTTCTTAAAATTGTTAAGACTTGCTTTGTGGCCTAATATGTGATATATCCTGGGGAATATTCCGTGTGCACTTGAGAAGAATGCATATTCTGTTGCTGTTGGGTGGTATGTTTTGTATATGTCTTTTAGGTGCATTTGGTCTACAGTGTTGTTCAAGTCTGCTGTTCCCTTATAGATTTCCTGTCTGGATATTCTATCCATTGTTGAAAGGCAGGTGCAAAGTCTCCTACCATTATTGTACTGCTATCTATTTCTCCCTTCAGTTCTGTTACATTTGCTTTGTATCTTTAGGTGTTGTGATGTTGAGTGCATATATAATTGTAATATTTTCCTGAATTAGCCCTTGCATCATTTTATAATGTTCTTGTCTCTTGCAAATATTTTTAATTTAAAGTCTATTTTCCTAATATAAGTATGGCCACCTCTGCTCTTTTTTGTTGATCACTTGCATAAAAATATTTTTTCATTCTCTCACTTTCAACCCCAATGTCTCCTTAAATATAAGTCTCCTGTAAACAGCATATAGTTAGGTCTTTTCAAAAAAATCCATTTATCTACTTTACATCTTTTGAATGGGGAATTTAATCTCTTTGTGTTTAATTATTATTGATTAATTTACATTAATTTCATTAACTTAATTAATTTAATTATGATTAATATAATTAAACACAAAGAGATTAAACTCCCAATAAAAAGATGTAAAGTAGATAAATGGATTTTTTAAAAACAGCTAATTATATGCTGTCTACAGAAGATTAATATTTAATTATATTTAATTAATTATTAATTAAACACAAAGTAATTATTGATAGAGAAGGATTTACTATTGATATTTTGTTAATCTTCTGTGTGTCTTGAAGTTCTTTTGTTTCTCTTTTCCTGTGGTGCAGTCTTCCTTTGTGTTTTGTTTATTTTTCTAGTGTATTTGATTCTTTTCTCTTTTGTATCTTCTGTAGGTATTTTTATGTGCATGTGGTTACCATAATGCTTGCATAAAACATCATTATAATAGTCTATTTTAAGTTGATAATATTTTAACTTCAATCACATCCACATTTTTACTTCTCCTCCCATTAAACATACTTTATGTCATGGATGTTACAATTTACAATTATTTTTATTGTGTACCTATTGGCCAATTTGTGTGTGGTAGCTATTCCTAATATCTTTCAACATTTTTAAGGTTTAAAGTTTCAAAAGTCTTTTAACTTTTACACTAAAATTAAAAGTGATTTACATAACACCATTACAGTGGTACAGTATTGTTTTTTTCTTTATATTTACCTTTGTAAGGTGAGTTCTATAATTTCATGTTTTGTGTTTTTATTTACCTGTACTTAGCTTCAACTTGAAGACGGCTGTTCTGCATTCTTGTAAGGCAAATCTGGTGGTGATGGACTCCCTCAGTTTTTGTTTGTCTGGGAACATCTTTATCTCTCCTTTATTTTTAAAAGACAGTTTTGCCAGGTATACAGTTCTTGGTTGACAATTTTTTTTCAGCACTTTGAATATGTCATCCCACTCCTTGCTAGCGAGCAAAGTTTCTCCTGAGAAATTTTCTGGTAGCCTTAACGGAGCGTCCTTATACATGACATATCAGTTTTCTCCTGATGCTTTCAAAATTTTGTTTTTCACTTTTGACAATTTGATTATAGTGTATTTTGGAGCAAACTTAATCGGATTCATTCTATTTGAGGTTCTTTGGAATTCGTGAATCTGGAGGCCTATTTCCTTCCCCAAAATTGGGAACTTTGGGCCTATTGTTTCCTTAAATAAGGCTTTTCTTTCTGGAGAGACAGGGTCTCAATGTGTTGCCCAAGCTGGTCTTGAACCTTTGGCTACAAGCAATCCTGTCACCTTGGCTTCCTAAAGAGCTGGGATTACAGGCACAAGCCATTGTGCCCAGCCTATTTACATAAATAAGTTCTTTACTCATCTTTTTCTCTGATCTCCTTTGCAACTTTCATAATGTTTTATATTGGTTCACTTGATGATGTTCCGTAAGTTTCTGAGGCTTTCCTTACTCTTTTTAATTCTTTTTTTGTTGTTGTTCTTCTGACTGGATAATTCATTTTCTAATTAGTTAATTTAGTTTTTAAATGGACATATAAAAATTGTATATATTCGTTTTGTACAATATGTTTTGAAATATGTTTATGTATTAAAATGGCTTGATTGAGCTAATTAACATATGCATTACCTCACATGCTTATCATTTTTGTGGTGAGAGCATTTAAAATCTACTCTCTTAGAAATTTTCAAGAATGCAATACATTTTTATTGACGACAGTGACCGTGTTTTATAATAGAACTCTTGAACTTATTCCTCATATCTAACTGAAATTTTGTACCCTTTGATGAACATCTCCCCATATTCCCCACTCCAGGCCTTGGGAACCACTATTCTACTCTCTACTTCTATGAGATTGACTTTCTTAGATTCCACATAGAAGTGATGGCAATATTGTCTTTTTGTTCCTAGCTATTTCACTTAACATAGTGTCCTCCAAGTTCACATATGTCGGTGCAAATGACAGATTTCTCTTCTTTATTAAGGCTGAATAGTATTTCATTGTGTTTATATACCATATTTTCTTCATTCATTCATTGATGAATACTTAGGTTGATTCTGTATCTTGGCTATTGTAAATAATGCCGTTGCAGTGAACATGGGTCTTCGATTACTTGAAAAGAAGGTTTTTCCCACAAGCATATAGTTTTCTGTATTTGTCTTTGAAGCCTTTTAATTATTGTTCTGGTTAAATAAATGAGATAATGGCTTGAGATCCTATTTAGTTATGTGTTTTCCGTCTTTTTTACATGTTTGACAATTTCCCCAAGTTGAATTCCAAATTAATCTCTTAGACCTTGAGTTAACCTGGGGTTTTTCAGTTGGGAAAGATCAAATGATGTGTTTTTCACCTTGTATAAGAGGGATATTAAGCTAATTAGGCTTATTTGATAAATTATTTGGAATGCATGGTCAAATAAAAGTGAAGCTAAACATTCTTTAAGTTATACTTATGGATAGGTTATTGATATGAGTGTTCTAAGAGCTGTAGGAGATTCCTAGATTCCTATTACATTACCGATCATAATTTTGATATTATTTTTAAATGTTGTATGCCACAGAAATGACCAAATTTCCTCATCAATTGCTTGCTATAATGTACTCTCATTGGATTTTAAACCGTGTTTCTTCTATGTCTTTGTCATCCACTGTTATTGTTTTTATTCTTCTCTGAAAGCCTTTGCAATCAGCTGCAGTTCAAAATTGCTTCTTCAGGGGGATTTAGGAAAAAGACTGACAAGTACTCTAAAATACAGGTTTCTGATAACTTTAAGATCATACCATTGGACTGGGTAAGAATTTTTAGAACTCTAATGAAGAAACTGATGCGTTCATGAAATTGCCAATGCAACATCAAGCAGAATAAGAATTAATTTTCTGGGGCCAGGCACGGTGACTCACACCTGTAATCCTCGCACTTTGAGAGGCCGAGATGGGCAAATCGCCTGAGATCAGGAGTTTGAGACCAGCCTGGCCGACATGGTGAAACCCTGTCTCAACTAAAAATACAAAAATCAGCCAGGTGTGGTGGGGCGTGTCTGTAATCCCAGCTACTTGGGAGGCCGAGGCAGGACAATCGCTTGAACCCTGGAGGTGGAGGTTGCAGTGAGCCGAGATTGTGCCACTGTACTCCAGCCTGGGCAGCAGATTGAATCTCTGTCTCAAAAAAAAAAAAAAAAAAAGAACTAATTACCTGGAACGGAACTAATAACGGATTATTATAGTTTTTAATGAAACATTGCTGATTCTTTTTTATGTTTTGTTTTCAGATTTAAGGGAACTTTTTGTAAAGCTATACATAGTTTACAACAATTTGGTAAATTATACTTTTGTAAATAAAATATTTACGTTTTTTCTCCTGACCTGATCTCTCTAGAATTTGGAAACTAATATTGAGTATTCCTATTTTTTATGGCAATATAATTATTTGCATAAGTTCAATAAGAATCTGTTCTTCTTGCAACAGTGCACAATCAGAAATACTGGTTATACTGTCAAGGCTGTGACTGGAACGTCATGTTTTCTGACATGAGCAGCCATCTTTAAAGAACTAGGGTTGACTTTCTGCAGCCAATACATCCTTTAGGGGGAAAAAACTGGCCTGGTACCTTGAATAAACACTTCACATGGTTGCCTCACACATGAGACAGGAATCTCACTTCCTGCAGGCCCAAGATCATCAGAACATTTTGGGGACCTTGAGGAAAAAGGTCTTCACGTATATATCTGCAAGTATTTCAGGCAGAGTTTGAGGGTGAGTTTTTTTTGTTTGTTTTGTTTTTTTGAGACGGAGTCTCGCTCTGTCGCCCAGGCTGGAGTGAGTGGCCAGATCTCGGCTCACTGCAAGCTCCGCCTCCCGGGTTCACGCCATTCTCCTGCCTCAGCCTCCCGAGTAGCCGGGACTACAGGCGCCGCCACCGCGCCCGGCTAATTTTTTGTATTTTTAGTAGAGATGAGGTTTCACCATGTTAGCCAGGATGGTCTCGATTTCCTGATCTCGTGATCCGCCCACCTCAGCCTGCGGAAGTGCCGGGATTACAGGCGTGAGCCACCGCGCCCGGCCGATGGTGAGTTCTTAGCTTGGCTTCTCAGCCTTCAGAGGCTTTTAAAAGTTCAATCTGAGATTCCTTATTAAAAGTTCCAGCAAAACCGACTTAAAAGCACCAATTTATCACTATTCTTGCTGCACTTATATAAATAAGCAGGCCAACTTTAATGAAACAATTTTTCTTACAAATAAACTGATCTTACTGTGATTATTTCTTTGTAGAAATGGGGGTGACCAAAGAGAAGTTTATGTTTCAGAAGAAAACTATAGTGCACCCGTTATTAAATTCTAGCTCATTGTTTCTGAGCATCTGTAAACTGGATCCTGAATTCTTCTAGGTTTCTGCAATATCTGCCGCTGATTTTCCAAGCTAACATTTTCAAGTTTCCTCCTGCTCTTCTGATATGGAATTACTGAAATTAAAACTGCCCTTTCCTGAAGCCCTGAAAGCTGAAGCTGGATGACTTACTATAGAATTCAGAGAAGTCAGCTTAATAACTTATATATAAACAACCTTCATGTCTGTTGGTGTATGCATTACTCAGAAAGTTCACTGAAACACATGATGCAAACTGCAGACCTGGACAACCTTTCAGATTGCCTTTGTCAGTCTCCACTGGCAATGTCAGTCACAACAGCTTAATTCCAACTGAAGATGCTTCAAACCCAGCATCTAGAAATCTCAATTGGCTGCCCTCCAGACTCAGAAACTAGTTTATGGACTCCTTCAAACATTAATCTTTATTTTTTTTTTTGTTTCCCTAGAAATGTGTTAATACCTATTTCCATGCACCATATAGAGGCCTAACTTTGATGGGAACTCACCTGCAACACCACCTCCTAAAATGAGGCCACAGCTTTTTCATTGGACTGACCTATTCCCAGGTCCCTTACCAGTCACTAACTCCATTTTTCTCTCAGCACCCACCAACTCAGCTTTTAGTGTGTGAAACTTCTAGGGAAGTTTCAGACAAGGGAAATGAAGGAGTTTGCGAAATACCACCCCAAAATACGACTCTTTGGCATGGTGATTGCTTTGAACTAAGGACATGAGGAAGGGTGGATGCAGGGAGAGGCTTTCTTGAGCTCCCCTTATCTGCCTAAAGATGAATCCTCCAAGAGGAACTCAGTTGTCATAAATCTCCTCCCCCAAAATCTTACCACCAGGGAAAATTAACTTGCACCAAAGGAGAGGAGGCTGGAGATTGACACCATGTCCAGAGATACTATAACCTATTCTTCTGAGGGCTGCTCAGAGGCAACCTTTATTACTTGAGAGACTTTTTATCTGCTTAACAAGATAATCTTTATTCACCATACATTTCCTCCATTCATTCTTCCATAACTTGTGTCACCCACCACCTTCCCCAGAAGCCCTAAGCCCCATTTCTTTCTGTAGCTCAGGGTGCTATATAAGCTTCAATCATCAGACCCTTCTTCAGGTCTCATATTTTTAAGATTCCTGTGTGTCATATGTAATTAAATATGATTTTTCTCTCATTAATCTGTCTCATGTCAATTTAATTATTAGCCCAGCCAAAGAATCAAAAAGTGTGAATGCAAGCCCTTTCTCACTCCCCTACACCACCTTTGTTGAATATCCATCGAGTGTAAATGTGTTGGTTTATTTCTGGCCTCTCTATTACGTTCCTTGGGTCTATGTGTCTGTTTTTATACCAGTACCATGCTGTTTTGATTGCTATAGCTTTGTGGTATGCTACAAAGTCAGATAGTATGATGCCTCCAGCTTCATTATTTTTATTCAAGATTTCTTTAGTTATTCACAATTCTTTCTGGTTCCATACACATTTTAGGATTTTTTTTTCTATTTCTGTGAAAAATATCATTTCAGTTTTGATAGAGATTGCATTGAATCTGTAGATTGCTTTGGGTAATATGACCATCTTAACAATATTAATTATTCCAATCCATGAACATAGAATATCTTTCCATTTATTTGTGTATTCTTCAATTTCTCTCATCAGTATATTGTCATTTCAGCATGCAGATCTTCTACCTCTGTGGTTAGATTTATTTTCAAGTTTTTTTGAGATGGAGTTTCGCTTTTGTCACCCAGGCTGGAATGCAGTGGTGCAATCTCAGCTCACTGCAACCTCCACCTCCCAGGTTCAAATGATTCTCCTGCCTCAGCCTCCTGAGTAGCTGGAATTGCAGGCACCTGCCACCACACCCAGCTAATTTTTGTACTTTTAGTAGAGACGGGTTTCGCCATGTTGGCCAGGGTGGTCTCAAACTCATGACCTCAAGTGATTTGCCCGCCTAGGCCTCCCAAAGTGCTGAGATTACAGGTGTGAGCCACCACGCTGAGCCTATTTTCAAGTATTTTGTTCCTTCTGATGCTATTGTAAATGAGACTGTTCTCTTATTTTTATTTTTGGACTGTTTATTGTTACTGTATAGAAACACAACTGATTTTTGGATGATTTTATATCTTGCAACTTTGCTCTGTGTGTGTGTGTGTGTGTGTGTGTATGTGTGATCTTTAGGAGTTTGTACATGTAAGATCATGTCATTGGCAAACAGAGATGGTTTTATTTTTTCCTTTATAATTCTCTTGCCTAATTGTCTGGCTGGGACTTCCAGTATGTTGAATAGAAGTGTTTAAATCGAGCATTCTTGTCTTATTACTGCTCTTAGAGGAAAAGCTTTCAGCTTTCCACCACTGGGCGTGAAGTCAGCTGTGGGCTTTTCAAATATAGCCTTTATTATGTTGAGGTAGTTTCCTCTTTCACTACTGACCTTTTAGTCAAACCTCTTTGTATTTTTTTGTTGTTGTTTAGTACTGACTCTGAGGATTATAATATGCATGCTTATTACAGTCTAGTTAGAATTAATATTCAATCACTTTACATTTTACTCTTGACATCTGACTTTTCCCATTTCATAAATTTCAAAAAAATTCACAACAACTTAATTCCATTCAAACATTCTACCCCTTTCATTTAGGCTGTTGTTTCTATATCTTTTAATTCTTCATAAGTCATCTCTCTCAGCATAGTGGTTATTCTTTTAACTTGAAGCAGTTATTTTTAAGGATATTTATAAAAGAAAAACATAGTCTTTTATATTTATTTACATATTGATCATTTATGAAATTTTTTCCCTTCCTGTATATATTAATTTTCATCTGGTGTTATTTCCTTTCAACCTAAAGGACATTCTTTAGTATTTTTTTGTAGTACAAGCCTGTTGGTAACTAATTCTCTCATCTTTTGTTTATCTAAAAATGTCCTTATGTCGTCTTAAATTTTAAAGAATAGTTTTCCAGACTATTCTCTGGACTATTGGTCCAGAGGGTTGACATGGACCAACAAAAGACCAGCAGGGCTGCAAAAGCTGGGATAAATTAATAGGACCAACAAGGGTGGATGTCGGCTGACGTGGGCTGACTTGGGATCTCATTCTCAAATTGCATTGATTCTACAGCTAGAAACGACCTTGAAGCCTTTGTCACTTTTCAGAGGTGAAAACTGAAGCCTAGAAAGGCAATTTCCTCAGAATCACACAATTGCATCATACCAGGATCTTGACTCTGGAATCACAATTTTTTGTTTTTGTTTTTGTTTGTTTGTTTTGTTTTGTTTTGTTTTTCTAAGACTCTTTCCCTTCCATCTCACCTGTCTCTCCATGAAGGCGAGGCACCAGGGTGCTGACTAATCTGGACAGCACATTCCTGAGAGCTCATGCATGTCCCTAGAGAGACGTGCAGCAGCTTTAGGACAAAGGTTGCTTCAACTTCTGGAGTAAATTTTTCATATTTTGCATTATCTAAATGAAACCCCTGTGGACAATGACTTTACAGTATTGCCAACCCTTGAAAACAAGTTGTAATAAGCACTTATAAGCATTAGGTGCTGATAACCACCCCTGAGTGAAGACATCCAGATCACAGACACATAGGTTTTGGATCACAAGACTTTGGGCACTTAATATTAACCACCTGCATGACATATGGCCTTTACCTATTGCTTTTTAGCTTTCATTTCCAGCCTTTTCTAGGTTAGATGGTTCAAGACCTGGAGTCTGGCTTTGAGCAACCCTAGGATTTACTTGGTTTTAATTCTATCCCATATGTCTCTTTCTTCATATATTGGTATGTATATTAAAGATTCATATTGGCAATCATTTATTGATTCAAAGCTTTAGAGACATTGTCTAAACATGGTCATAAAACAATATAACCATAAACATTATCACAAAACAATGATGCCCCCACCCCAGATACATCACAACAATCTTTGTGGAGCCTTGGGAGCCTCTGGTGACCTGTGGACATGCTAATCTGAAGCAAGTTACTTCTGAGTTGACACCCACAATAGCTCAATGAGGCACTCAGGGAGCCATATTTTGGGTGTACCTTTGTTAGTAGTGGAGAAAAGTGGAAATACCTCTTATATTCATCTTTAACATTTGGAATGCTTAACCTCTCCAAAGTGAACTCGGAAGCCATCCAGAGTAAACCACCTGGACTTGCACTGTTACCTCCAGCCTCACAGTCCAGACAATCCCTGAGCCTCTCAGGAACTCACAGAGCACAGCTATCCGGGCCTCTTACCTCTGTGGGCCCTCACCAGGGGAAGACGTTCTCCTTCTAGCACATGTGATGCTCAGTGTCCAGGATGCCTATCAACCCATCAGCATGCACCTGCCCTTTCCCCTCCCCTCCCCTCCCTTCACGTCCCCTTCCCTCTCCTTCCCTTCCTTCTCTCCTTCCCTTCCCTTCCTGTGCCATCTCTTCACTTCCCTTCTCATCTCTTTCTTTCTCTTCCCTTCCCTTCCC